>NC_037543.1:540680-613519 GCF_001531365.2 Cynara cardunculus var. scolymus
AGAAATACATGAAACAGTTTCATTAATGTTAGAGAAATACATGAAACAGTTTCATTAAGTATTATATGAAACAATTTCACAACCATACATGAAACAACTTCATCAAAAAAAGTATTATATGAAACAATTTCACAAGATTAAACAATTCCATGAAAAAATTTCATAAGATTAAACAATGAAATCGACAAATGAAGGTGGTTTGCACGGTTTACACAAATGAGGGGGTTTTCATATGATCACTCATCTATATATATATATATATATATATATATATATATATATATATATATATATATATGTAAGAACTCTTATGTCATCTTGGTCGATCGGAAATGATGAACCCCACCACCCCAAGAACCATCCCTGGATTGAAGACGACGGTGGCTTGAAAATCCTTCTCTCATATGAGTTTGAAGACAACGATATCCTTCCTAACTTCTCTTCTACAAGCAAATCGGGTAGGATGTAGCTTTAGAGGGTCTTATGATTTCAAGGTTGTTTAACTAATTATCAATCTGTATTATCAAAACGACGCTGTTTTAATATTTTATAAAGACGTATACTTAAACCAAGTCAAACAAATTACAGATACGTTTCCTAGAAAATACAAAAAAACATGTTTATAAGAAGATGTACAATTTTACTAATTTAACATAATAAAAGATATTATTTACCAAATTTAACCACCTATCTCTAAAATTAAAACACATAGTGATTTAACGAAGTGAAAGACAATTTAGAATTTGATTTTTGACGGGTTTCAGGATTCTGTCGATTTAGTTTATACTGACAATTAAAAAGTAAAATATATAAATATAATGTCTTGGACAATTTTTTTAATTGACGATCAGTTCAGTCAATCAGTGTTGTGGTGGAGTGGTTAGTGCCTGGGCAGTTCATAGCGCTGAACCCAGGTTCGAACCCCTCTTCACACATCCTGTGCGACATTTACTAAAGGGGCATGCTTTAGCCCTAGATGTGCCTGGGATTAGTCGAGCATTGGCTCGGATACCCATTTCAAAAAAACAAAGATTCAAAACCATAGACCAGACTAGACGATCTAGTTTGACTATTTTTCAAACTGGACTGGACCACAAGACAATTTAAACCTTAAAAAATGGTTTGGTTTGAACAGTATGAAGGTTTTTAAACACCCATATAATAAAAAATATTAGATTTAACATATAATTTTGAACATAAAACAACCTAAATAATGTATAATATATTATAAAACATTTGACAAAAACTATTAAAAACCATTTTTTATGCACGAAATATTGTTTATTAATGCATATTACTTAAAATTCAAGATTACAAGTAAATTGTGCGTATGTACAACTTATTAAAGCTCTATGTTTGAATTTGTGTAACTAATTAATATTGTTTATTAATGCATATTACTTAAAATTCAAGATTACAAGTAAATTGTGCGTATGTACAACTTATTAAAGCTCTATGTTTGAATTTGTGTAACTAATTGCAGATAAACATAATCAAATGCAAGATAAACATCTCATTTTAAATAAAAAAATCTAAAATATAATTAGGATAATTATTAAGTTCTGAACAAATATTTAATTATTATATTTATAAAAATTTATATTATTAAACCTAAATTAAATTATTTCGTTACGTTAAATTAAATTATAATAGGAAATTTGAATTAAAGAAATTACACGAAACAAAAACTTTTAAATAGTTAATTTGATATTAATATCAATATAGTTTTTTTTTTAAAATTTTATTATATTTTCAAATTTATATTTTATTTAAAAATAAAAATATTATCATTTTTTTAAAATCACATAAAATCGTATTATATCGAGATAGATAAAAAAACGAAAACTAACAATGAAATCAAAATGTCTATCAATAGATTATATGAGTAGTATCTTTTAATCCACGTGTCATATTTCGGCATCAGATAATCAGTTTAAAAACACACACAAACCACAACCTTACAAAATATAAATAAAAAATACAACTTTGCATGCTTCCTTGAGCAATGCAGTCGTTCGAAAAACCAACGCTTACGTCACCATTTTCATATATTACGCATCATGCTTACGTCACTTGCTCGCCTTCGCCGGCCTCGTAGATGGGTACCCGATCCCATGTCGAGTCGTCGGAAACACCATAAAAACCGACCCAGAAATAGCTCCGATCACCGGCGGCACCACCATCATCAACATCTTCTCGTTAGTCTCAAACGCCGGATACAAACACTCCACCGTATTATCATCCAACAACGCCACCGCCGCGAAAACCACCACCGTGAAAACTGCATGCACAAAGTCTCCGACGCGAAGCTTGTACTGTGAAACATCCACGGCGGAAGAAGGCGCCGGAGATGGCCAGAAGCCCTTGGCGGTGGCGAATCCGTAATGGGTGGTTCCGTCGTCGTCTTCATAGCTGTCGGTGAAGCAGGAGAAGAAGCAGGAGACGCCGCAGAGGGAGATGAGGATGGAAGAGAGGTATTTGTTGACCGTGTTGCAGTGGCCGGAGCTGGTGACGACGGGGTTGAGGAATTGGAAGACGAAGACGGTACCGGTGGGGAGAAGCTTTATGAGGTTTCCGAAGCCAGAAAGCGTCTTGTCTTTGATGGTGGTGGAAGCCATTTTTGTTTTTTGATTGTAATGTTTGTTGTTTTTTGCTTTTGATTACAAGTATAGCATATGATATATATATATATATACACACACACACATATATGTGTGTGTATGTGTGTGTGTATATATATATATATATATATATATATATGGTAATATATCAGAGAGATACGCTTCGATTAGAAGTGGGATGAGTGATGGCTTGTACTCCTCAACTAGCAAACCGTTCTTCAAAGCTTTCTATCAGTTTTTCTAAACATTTATATGACGCAGATTTAACAGCTTTTAAGATAAAAGGTTATGTGTAAACTTAGGGCGTACAGAAAATCAACCGATCCAATTAAAATCGACCGACCCATAATTGGATATTCAATTGTAATTGGATTGAATCGGATTGAAAATTTCAACATCTAATTTAGATCGGTCGGTTCTCGGATGACAGTCTAGAACCGACCAAAACTGAAAGAATTGAACCGATCAACATCCAATTAATCATCCGATAACCATCGAGTTGTCCATCAAACCATTATCCAGCTATCATCCAATTAATTTATTCTCAAATTATTTTAAATCGGAATTTGTTTTATGTGAGACTTTGTATTTTTAACTTCTCTTGTGTTGGTTTTAACACATATTAAAAGTGATTAATTAATTTGTATCATTGTTAAAGAATTAGATTGGATTAACACACTCGATGGATCCAATCCCATTGGATCATCCACTGGATCGGTTGGCAAAAGCAAATTATTGGCAAAATCCAACATCCAATGGATGTTTGGATCGGTGTGGTTCCCCTCACATCCAATTGATGTCAAACGATGAACAAGTCTATAAATGTATATGAGGGAGGCGTGGGTTTAGGGAAGCGAACAAATGAAAAACTGAGTAACACCCTAAAAATCATTCATTTGTATGGTAATATAAATAATTGAAGATGTTTTCTGGTTTTTATACATGTATACATGCGTATGCACATTTACATATCATATAGATGAACGGGTTATTATGGTCATGTATCTCAAATTTTCATTTTTTTTACAGTTTTCTTTTGAACCTAACTGGTAAGTTGGTAACACCATTTGATTATAAAAAACAAAAGTATGAACATTTTTTACAATATAATCATTGTTCTGTTAGTTAGTTCCTTACTTTTTATATATATGGGAAGTCATCTATTCAAATTTTTTATCTGGATTTTTTTCAAAAATATGATAAAAATGAAATTAAAAAGTAAAAACTAAGAAGCTGATATAAATACATCCGAACCCATGCCTCAAAAGGGAGAAAAGACCATGCAAACCAACTTTACCAAAAAAAACTTACGTTATTATTGTTGTGTTCTGGTTTTTTTATCCCAATTCTTTTTTTTTTCCAGAAACATAAAATAAACCTGAAATTTACAGTTAAAAACTAAGAAAATGATTAGAAAAAAGATTCGAGCCCGCATATGAAAGGAGAAAAAAAATACCATACAGACCAACAAAATAATACGATGACACATTTTTTTTACATTACAGCAAAGGAACTATTTGACGACCTATGTTGCCGTATGCACCATAGTGGGTCCACCCACCTGTTCTAAAAGGGGATATACCATGATTGTTTGGTTCCTTTTTTTTTTTTAAATAACATCCTATAAATGTGACGAGATATTATAATTATTTCATTGTTTATCTGTTACTTTTATTAAAATTAGTACGATCTGATATTGAAATATAACAACTTGAAAGCAGAGAGTTTCTTCCATGACTCGGAGATATATTTTGTGACGATCATCGATATTCTATCCTCACAAGTTGTGTAATAAAAGATTGCATGACATATCTGTAACAAGTGGCAGTGGCAGAGTTACGATGAAAGGTTAGCAGATATGGTCGTTCATTATCTTCTTTGATTTTTATAGTTTGCTTTTTCAAATAATACAATAGTAAGTTCTAAATATCGTCTTTCACAGGGACTGGTATACTAAGAATCGGAGATTTTTACGAACTTTCGGTGTAAAGTTAGAGTTTATAAAAATGATGTGTTTTGGGTAGAATAATGATATCTTGAAAATAGTAATTAATATAAAGCGGGTATGGATGTAAGTTTTACCCGAGAGTATAATAGTAACTTAAACGGTTAATAACACCGGTCACAAAATAATCCCATTCGATTTCCTCCTCTCGAAACTATGTCGTATGAGTTGTGATTACGGTTTTCTCATAAAGTCTCCACAAACGCTAACTTTCGGTTTGCCAACTGTACTAAGTAGATCTTGCAAATCTTAGTTCCGCCAATATGGAGAGATGCACATATCTCTGTGACGCACCAACTCAACCGACATCTGAACTTTAGTCAAATTATGCAAAAACCCATATCTCTATGCGATTATTGAAGATTTTCTCAAACCTCCTTTCACCATTCAAGCCGTATTTCGGATCCGCCCATCTTTAAGTCAAATATCTAATATTAATATTTACAAGTGATCAACTTGACTGTGTTGAGTTAAAGATTCAACCCAAATGACCAAACCGAGGAGTTAGCAAAAAGTGGTAACACGCAAGTGTTACATTTTGAACTCTCGGGCTTGGCTTACACCCACACCTAAGGGAGGTTTAGCTACTGCTCATAAGTAAATACATTATAGAAGAACATAAATACTTAAACATAAATTACATTAAACGTAAACTTGCCACTGTGGTCAGAACCCACATGACGAACAAAAAATAAAAATACTACAAATATAAAAACAACTCTTCTTTCTCAACACTTCTAGAAAGCTTTAGGTTTGACCAAAGCTAAATTCTGCAGTCCTCTTTCACGTATTTGGCATTAAGGAGGTGTTTGAGATTGCTTATAAAAACAACTTATTGATTTATTCAAGTGTGACATCGATAATAAGTATTTTTGAGTGTTTGGATAAACAACTTATACCGGTGCCAAACCGGTAATAAAGAGTTTTTAAAGAAATTAAAATATTCTAACTTACAATAAGTTAATAAGTGATTTTGTAGAAAAACATAAGTTGTTTCAAACAAACAATCCCAAACACCTCCTAAATCTCCAATAAAAATTTTCTGCAGGTTCAGCCACTGTTTACCATAGCGGTGACTCACCACTATGATGCACTAGCTCAAAAAACGACACATACACTAATCAAAATACAAATTTTTATCGTCAATGACTCCAAATAAAAATAAAAAAGGAAAATACAAACACATGAAAGAAGTGCATAGAAATTCCAGATTTGCATGAACACAATCAAATAAAACAAATGAATGGAAATTAATGAACAGCAGTTGAAAGGATCAATCAACAAGAGTTACAAGAGGCAAAATGTGATGTAAGAAGAATGATAAAGATCAAATGCGAAGAAAAAATTGGACCTTGCTGAAGAAGTAGGTAATCAGTAAGAGAAGCACCCTTTTCACCTTATCCAAACGGTGTCAATGGCGACATGGCGGCGACCCTTGCTCGCTACCGCTCTATTCCCGTCCTCATGTAACCTGTTAAACTAATTCAGCAATAAAAACTTCGAATCCCGATGCTTTTGTCGATAACAAAGGTGAAGATGAACAAAACGTGAATCAATCGATTCAAATGTAGATAATTTGATCGATTACAAAATAAGGTGTTATAGTTATCGACGATAATCCACGGTGCAGAACCTCCATTGTTGCTCAACTCACAGTTTCGATGACGGAGGATCAACCAGAAAAAATTTGAGAGAAATGCAAGAGTAAATAGTTCAGGGTTAAATTTGTAAATAATCGTAACAAAAATGAAACCATGCTTTTATGGGTTGTTGAGTCCTCTGGTGCGAAATTGTGGGTATGTCTCTTGTTTCTCTCTCTATACATATAGATTGCTATATGTATTGTGATTTCCTTCAGATTAGCGTCTTGATTCCTAAGTTAAAAAATGCGTGTTGTTTTCGGAATTCTGTGCTCTTCAGATTGATGCATTGAGAGTGTTCGAAGGTAAATTTTTGCTGCCAATATGTGTTTGATTGATTTATTCGTTGGAGATCGGTAAAACCCTAGATAGATCATTTCATGTTTTCTATCTGTGGTGTATAACAATTTAGGGAATTTCGTGGATTGATTAGGCGGTTTTCTGTATATATGACGTTATTAGCTCGAATATTTCTGAAATGGATGGATTGATTTTGAGATCGAGAGAAGCTATTTAGGGTTGGGTTGGGTTCAACTCCTCCATTGCAGATGGAGGATACTGATGAAGATTTCTTTGATAAATTGGTCGATGATGTTGATGATCAATTTAATATCACTTCATCATCTTCAGGCAAGGCAGCCCAATTAGATAATCTAAATGATTCTGATAAGGCTAAAGCAGGTGCTACTTCGAGCATCGATTATGGCAGAAATGCACTCAAAGAACAGAAAGCAGGTGCTACTTCGAGCATCGATTATGGCAGAAATGCACTCAAAGAACAGAAAGCAGGTGCTACTTCGAGCATCGATTATGGCAGAAATGCACTCAARGAACAGAAAGCAGGTGCTACTTCGAGCATCGATTATGGCAGAAATGCACTTAAAGAACAGAAAGCAGGTGCAGGAGGAGGAGAAGAGGATGATAAAGCTTCTTCTACAATTAGTGGGGTTCTCAAATACGAGTCAACCGAAAAGCAAGTGGACCCCGGTGAGTTGTTAGTATCTTCTAATTCGTTTGCATTCGATAATGTGAATAATGAACCTAATAATGGGATAGGGATGGCGGAACAATTGGATTCTACAGCAAGTGGGTATCATGGAATTGGGGGTGCTTCAGGTGTTAAGGAGGTACAGTGGAGTGCTTTCACTGCTGAGCCTCTTGACGACAGTAACAATGGGTTTGGATCATACTCTGACTTCTTCACGGATTTTGGAGATAATTTTGTTGACCAGACGAGGAAAGGGGATAGCTTTGTTAATAGTGAACCGAATTCAATCGGTAATTCACCACATGTGGATGGTGCTGATGGCTATTCACATCAATTTCAAGAGGGTCAGTCCTATACTACATCTGGGAGACAAAGTACAGATGGTCAAGATATAAATAGCAGTCAGTACTGGGAGAATCTTTATCCCGGTTGGAAGTATGATGCAAATACTGGCCAATGGTATCAAGTCAACGAAGGTTATGATGCAACAGCAAATGCACAGGGGGTTGATAATTCAACTTCTGAATGGACCGTCTCTAATACAAAATCAGAGGCTGCTTATTTGCAGCAAACTTCCCAATCTTTTGTGGGGGATGCAGCAGAAAAAGGCACAACCGAAAGTGTCATGAGCTGGGGTTCAGTTTCAGAAGTTAGTCACACTAATGACAGTTTATCAAACTGGAGTCAGGCATCACAAGGAAATAACGGATATCCCTCACATATGTATTTTGATCCCCAATATCCAGGTTGGTATTATGACATGAATGCCCAAGAATGGCGTGCTTTGGATGCATATAATTCTATGCAAACCGCTCATGCTCAAGACCAGGTCGATCAAAATGGTTTTTCCGCAACTAATAGTTATTATGGAAATGAACAGAAAGTATTTGGTGGGCAGGGCCAGATAGGTAAGCAGTCTGGATTTGAAGTCTTCGGTAGCCAAGGACAAGACTATAACTGGAATGGGTCTTTCAGTAAACAGCAAGGTTCAAGTATGTGGCAACCTGATAATGTTAACAAGAATTCATCTATGTCATATCCTAGAGGCAACCAACATGTACAGAATCACTATGGTGCTAATTTTCCTTTAGATAACAACGTTAACCGACAGCAATCTTATGATGATGGGGGAACAGCTTCATCTTTTAATAAAGCTAGTCAGGTTCGTAATGAGTTCCCTGCCGTTTCTGGGTCCCATTCCTTTGTTCCTAGTGGGAACTTTAGTCAGCCATTCCACCAATCAACAACTGAGCAAAGTGAGATGATGAATGCCACAAAGGCCTATGGCAATCAGAACCTGTTAAGCTATTCTCAGCCAAGTGTTCATCAGCGTGGACATCAAAGATCTGCTTCTACTGCAGGAAGGTCATCCGCTGGGCGCCCTCCTCATGCTTTGGTTACTTTTGGTTTTGGTGGGAAGCTACTTGTGATGAAGGATGCTACTCCTCTCATAAATTCATCTTATGGAACCCCGGTGAGCCTATCTGACAAATATTAGCATTTTCTTTTGTCTCCACCTAGGGCTACACACGGTTTGGGTTGGCCAGGTTGAAGGCATTGAACAATCCAACCCAATGTTTGCGGGTTGGGTTGGGTTGGTCGGGTTAAAACTTTGGTACATCATTTTATAATCTAGCTAAGCGTTTATGTTTAAACGAAGTAAAACCAAAATGAGAACATAGAAAAAAGGCTAACAAACTCATAAGAAAGTTGAAGGTTTATGCAAATAAGAAAGTAAAATTACGGTGGAAATGTAATATAATTTTGAATATAGCTAATTACAGATTCGTTTAATGTCGAATGTACATATGTTAATCAAAGGCTTAATAATCATATTAAATCCATAGTATAGAAAGATATCGGGTTCATCAGGTTCGGTTGGGTTCAAACGATCCTAATCCGATTACAACCCAATAGATGCGGTTTGGCCTCATTTTGTATCAACTATGTGTCCGGTTATCTCGGGTTCACTTTTTTTGGGTTCTTTCAGGTTGGTCGGTCTTTTGAGCACCCTTATCTCCACCTGTATTTACCTAAAAAATCTGTCATGTTATTTACTAATATTTGTTTGTCATGTAGAAGGACTCAAGCGCTGGGTCAGTCTCTGTTCTTAACCTGACAGAAATTGTTCCTGGAGGAGCTGATGCATCAAGCAGTGCAACAGGCGTAGGTGGTTACTTTCATGCTCTTTGCCGGCAATCCTTTCCTGGTCCACTGGCTGCTGGAAATGTTGGTGGTAGAGAGTTGAATAGGTGGATTGATGAGAGGATTGCACACCCTACTGACATTGATTACAGGAAAGTAGGAGTTCTAAGGCTTCTCCTTTCCTTGCTAAAAATAGCTTCACAACACTATGGGAAATTGCGTTCTCCTTTTGGCACAGACACTACATCAAAGGTGAAATTTTTATCTTCCAAGTGTTTTTTTCAACTTAACCAGCAATCCTAGTAACTGACAAGCACCGCAGCAGTTTCTTGCATTGTTTTTTTTTGGAAGGGTGTCCCAGGCGGCTATGCCTGGACTTATCCCGGCAAATTGTGACTACAAGAAATCAGCCCTGATAAACACAGTGGCCACAATTGTTGTGTACGCTTGGAATCGAACCCTGGGCAGATGGGATATTCCACCACATCCCCCAGGGCCTCAACCACTACGCCACAACCCTTGTGGTTAGTTTCTTGCATTGTTCTAAGTGCAGTATTTCTGGACCCAAGCTCAATTGAAACCATTTGGAGACCAGTTATGTTGCCATAAAAGTTACATGTTCTTGTGGTCTTTATATTATTACCTGCTCTTAATATCATTTTTCATTTGGACTAGGAGTTCCTTACAATGGGTAAGCAGTTCGAAAGAAAAGATTTAACGATACATATTAAAACTACACAAGCATTATAATCAAAATACTTCTGTCAGCCTGTCAATTGGGGTTAGTATGCCATCCTAACTGAGACTGTGGCTGAAAGATCTAGATCTTTTACAATTACTTGTATACACATGTGCATACCTTCTAGATGAACACGGTTACGGAGTGTTCTCTAGTTTTTCATTTTTTTGAGGTTTTCCTCTAAACCTGACCCTATATATACATATGTATACAGTATATATATACAGAGAGAGAGAGATCAGATCCACTCATATTAGATTTGTAACTGATGACAGCTGAAGCCTTCTTACCTGTTCTGTAAATGGCTCCACATATAATATTGGTATTTTGATACTTCAACTAGGAAAATGACGCTCCAGATGTTGCTGTTGCTAGACTGTTTGCATCTGCAAAGAGAAGCAGTGCAGAATATGTTGATTATGGTGCTTTCACCAACTGCTTGCAACAGTTTCCTTCAGAAGGACAGAGCCAGGTATTTTCATAGTCTTTTCTTAATTCCCGTATTAGGACAGAATCTTTTCATGCCTGTTCAGTTTGCACTGCTTTGTTCTGCCCCTTTAAATTTCTTCATCTTTCATTACTTATGTATATATGACTCAGGCAACTGCTGCTGAAGTCCAAACTCTGCTGGTTTCTGGTAGAAAGATAGAGGCACTTCAACATGCACAGGAGGGTCAATTGTGGGGGCTTGCCCTTGTTCTTGCAGCACAACTTGGTGATCAGGTCTCTCTCTCTCTCTCTCTCTCTCTCTCTCCACTTCCCACCAGACTTCCTATTTCCACTGTGTTCTTAAAGGGGTGTTTGTGGTGCAGTTTAGGGCCACACTGCAAACCGCACTGCATATGCGATTTGAAGATTTCCCAAACTGCAAAACGCACTGCATATGGCTTTTGCGGTGCGATGTGGTGCAATTTATGCGGTTCGAACATAATGCACTTCAATCTAATAATTATAAAATCAAAACTTTAAAATAAATTCGATGATTATGCTCCTATATTCCATGCAATAAAAGCTTCTGAATAGTTCGGTAATTAATCCAAGTCCATCTTAAAAGTTAACCTAAAAGTAATTTCAACCATGATGTTTGACAAAAGACAAATGAAAATAACTCAAATAAGGAATTTGTAACGTAAAAACTTGAGAGAAAAACTGAAAATTTGATAAATAACCAAAAATGTGTTAAAATATTTTCATTTGATAAATAATTATATGCATAAATATATAAAAAATATGTGGTGCAGTGTGGTTTGAACCGCAGTTTGATGACTCAAAACCGCAAACCACACCGCAATGTGCAGTTTGATGAAAATTCAAACCCCATACCGCACTGTGAAAGTTTTAAACAGCATTTTGCGGTGCAGTGTTTGCGGTTTGTACAGTTTGGCGGTTTAGATGAACACCCGTATGTTCTTTATTCATGGTTAAAAAAGTTACGGAGAAACTGCATTTTTTGATGTTCTTTTGCTTATCCTTTGTTTTCTTTCTGATGTTTCGTGGTGATGGGCTCTTTATTGCAGTTCTATGTGGACACCGTCAGGAATATGGCTCTTCGCCAGCTTGTAGCGGGTTCACCTTTGCGGACGTTATGCCTACTTATTGCTGGTCAACCCGCAGATGTGTTTTCGACTGACAATAGAACAGATGGTGGCACTGCTGGTGCTGTAAATATGTTTCCGCAGCCTGTACAGGTAATGTGGATATGCTTGATTCGATGTAGTTTTCTTCTTTTCTACTCTTATCTCACTATTGTAGCTTTCAAGAATGTGAATTTCAGACCAATTATTCTTAAACCTACTTAAAGAGTGAACAATGAGTCTATGATTACATATAGGGACAATTTGACAATTTTATGGTCCTCTGCATTCAAGTTTGTTGCTCATGCTTCATTGCATGCTCACTTGTTCCTTTGCTGTAGGCTCAACTTGGTGCTAATGCTATGCTTGATGACTGGGAAGAAAATTTAGCTATGATTACTGCTAACAGGACCAAAGACGATGAACTGGTGCTTATTCATCTTGGAGACTGTTTGTGGAAAGAAACAAGTAATGTGAGTGCTCCAAGGAAGCATACTACAGTTGATTTACTAATTTCCATTTAAAATGCATTCTGTGCTTGCTTTCAAGTTTGTGATTCTTTAACAAATGATTCAGATTATCGCGGCACATATTTGCTACTTAGTTGCAGAAGCTAACTTTGAGCCGTATTCAGACAGTGCTAGACTGTGTCTGATTGGTGCAGATCACTGGAAACATCCCCGAACATATGCCTGTCCAGAAGCCATTCAGGTGTGGCTCATATCAAATTACTACTCTTTTATGTTGCAGATTAATATTGATTCCTTGACCTTGTTCAACCTTGTTTCCCTTCTTGCCTACTTCTTCTTTTGAAGTATATAATATTTATATACGGAAATGCTCACACACACTTATCACCTTTGGTGAGGCTTGAACCCTTGACCTAGGGTGTTCGCGGTCCGGTTTTGGCGGTTTAACCCCCCAGACCATAAACCAACCGAAATGGCGGTTTAGGAAATCTTCCAAATGGTGTGGTTTGGAAGCAAGTGACCAAACCGGTCAAACCAGACCACAAAAAGGCGGTATGGTCTAACTGATTTAGGCGGTTTGAGGCTATTATGGGCTTTAAACTAAAAAATATATATCATATATATCTAAAATGAAATTTCTACCAATATAACATAATCAAAAATAATATACGGAATTATAAAAGAAAACATCTATCTCCGAAAATAAAATAAAAACATTGAGCAAGTTGAAAAAAAAACTTAAACAAGTTCACCAACAGTAGTTGGACTTTTGGACGAACATTAAGCAAGTCAAAGACGATTTGGAATTTTGGATTTTGATTTTTGAAGTATTTCGGAATTTTGCTGATTTAGAGAACCCGGACAATGTAGAAGTGAAACTAAAAAGTTAAAGTCGTGGTTGGACTTTTTTAAATGGGGCATAAAATTTGAGCCTACAACATGAAACTACATGTAATTAATACACATGTATTTGGCAGTCAGTTCGGTCCAAACCACTCAAAAAACGTTCAAACCACAGACCAGACAGGACCGCTAGACCGCTCGAACCGCCAAAAACGGTCCGGTTTGACTTGGTTCGACTGGTTTGAGCGGTCCAATGTTTTTCTAAACAACCATACTTGACCTCCAGGAAGGTTGGGTTACTGGGTACAGCTGGGCCAGTGGCCCTTCGGTTTCTTGTCTACTTTGGTGGTTAATGGTTATGATCCTCTAGATTTCCTGTTCATAAATTAGCTTTTCTACATGGACAGTAGTATGCTTCAGTGGATCATAACGTGTGATGCTATTAATTATATTGTTGTATTGGTTTGTTGAAATAACAATATTGTGAATGCGGGCAGAGGACCGAGGTGTATGAATATTCAAAGCTTCTGGGGAACTCTCAGTTCACCTTGCTACCATTTCAACCATATAAGCTTATATATGCCCATATGTTGGCTGAAGTAGGAAGAGTATCTGACTCATTGAAGTACGCATACAAAAACTAAAATATTTATTGGTTCGCTAGAATATCATTTCTTTATGCTTTTTCTCCTTAAGTGGTTCTATAATTCAGGTATTGTCAATCAATATCAAAATCTTTGAAAACTGGCCGAGCCCCGGAAGTAGAAACATGGAGGCATATGATTTCGTCCTTAGAGGATAGGATAAAAACTTACCAACAGGTAACCTGTTCGTACTCTAGTTACTTCATGCAGCAGTGTTATTTCTTTTAAGTATATAATATTTAGAGTAAATTACGTTTTTTGTCCTGGGGGTTTGTTAAAAATTGCAGTTTTCGTCCCTATTTGAAAATTAATGAAATCTTAAAATGACCAAAATGCCCCCGAGTTAACGGACCTTTTTAACAGAAGTTAGTAGGAGGGACCAAAAGTGAAACAAAATGGCAACCACAGTGACCAAAACTATTAGTTCAAAAGAGGGACGAGAGTTGCTAGTGGGTGGCAACCACAAGGCCAAAAGTGTAATTTACTCTTGCTTTTAAGTATATACTCCCTCCATTCGGAAATAAGTGTCCAGAATGGAAAGGACACATTGTTTTAGACATGCATAATAATTACATTTTTTAGTTAACCAAATGACAAATTTACTTCTAGATTATTTTTTCTCTTTTCGCAACTCTTAAACATTTATGCATTAATTAAGGCTAGAATTTTTCTTTTTAGAAACTAGACCCTTATTTTGGGACAAACATAAATAGAAATGTGGACACTTATTTTGGGATGGAGGGAGTAATATTTAGAATAAGTTACCTTTCTCGTTCAGGGGATTTGCTAAAAATTGCGATTTTTGTCCCTATGGTTTAGAAATTGTGGTTTTCCTTCATATGGTTTGTAATTCATTACTATTTTCATCCTTATGATTTACAATTCGTTGTTGTTTTGGTACCTGTGGTTTACAATTCTTTACTGTTTTGATCCCTTGTACGTTAAAGGTAGGATTTAGTCCAAGGACGAAAATAGCAATAAATTACAAACGCATAGGGACGAAAATAGCAATAAATTACAAACGCATAGGGACGAAGATTGCAATTTCTAAACCACAGCGACGAAAATCAAAGTCATTAACAAAATCACACTGACAAAAACTGTGTTCTACTTTTTCCTTTAAGTATAATATTTAGAGTAAATTACTTTTTCCGTCAATTGTGGTTTTCGTCCCTATTTACAATTCTTTACTGTTTTGATCCCTTGTACTTTAAAGGTAGGATTTAGTCCAGGGACGAAAATTGCAATTTCCGAACCATAGGGACGAAAATCGAAATTATTAACAACCCACCTATTTTACTCTAATATTTATATACAACAAATACTCACACACACTCATCACCCGGTTTGAACCCTTGACTTGACCTCCTGGGAGGTTGGACTCTACCAGTAAGTAGTAACCCTGGTACCATTGGGTCAATGACCCTTTGGATGCATACGGTGTTACGTTTCTCTAAAGTATAATTTTTTTTGTTTATTATTGTTACTAATAATTTTCAGGGAGGGTTCTCTACAAACTTAGCTCCTGGGAAATTAGTTGGAAAATTGCTCAACCTTTTTGATAGCACCGCACATCGTGTAGTTGGGGGACTACCACCACCCGTCCCCTCAACATCTGGTGCTGGTGCGCAAAATTACCATTATCATCAACCCACAGGGCCTCGGGTATCTGCTAGTCAATCAACAATGGCGATGTCGTCATTGGTTCCGTCTGCATCCATGGAGCCCATCACTCAGAAGTCTGCAGAGGGGAACAACAGAAGAATCATGCATAACAGAAGTGTATCCGAACCTGACTTTGGTCGGTCTCCCAGGCAGGTTGTAATATGATTTGAATTCCGTGTTAACTTTATTTTTTCACCCCATTAATTTATGCAAGTATTCTTCCGAATGAACTAGTAGTGTCTATTCCAAATGATTCGGTCCACCAGGTTTGGTCCTGGTGAGAATGAAAGATACAGCGAGAAAGGATCTCCACCCTTGGATCAATCCTAATTGAAGAGAACCACTAGATCAACACTAATGAGAGACACTAGATCAGTTCTCTTTTAAAGCGCAATTCATGGGTTATTTTGGGACTAAAAGTGATCAAGGGTTCAATTCCCTTCTTACACTTCTCACCTTAACTTCTACTCTCACACGATCCTTCGTCTATATATATGTGTGTGTGTGTGTGTGTGTGTATATATAGGGTCGGGTTCCGGTGAGAATGGAAGTTATGGTGAGAAGGATCTCCACCCTTGGATCAATCCTAATTGAAGAGAACCACTAGATCAATTCCCTTCTAAATTCATGGGTTGTTTTGGGATTAAAAGTAATCAAGGGTCCAAATCTCTTCTTACACTTCTCATCTTAACTCCTATTCTCATACGATCCTTCGTCGTAGTCCACCTCTATTGGCTAATTGGGAGGTATGAGAAATGTGTGGAACCCCATCATATTACTCTCTAAAAGAGCCGATAAAGGAGAAGGGGTTCCACATACAATTAAGTAGAAAGGTCCAAGTTTAGCCGATGTGGGAGTCTAAAAGCATCTCCAACAGATTCTCCAAAATTTCTTTAAAATGGAGAATAAAAACTCAAAATCTCGAAAGAAATTACATCCAACTTCTATACATTCTCTATTTTAGATATTACAATATTAATTATATTATTAAAGTATTTTATACATGTAATAAAATATGATTTCTCTCGCATAAACATTTAACATCAAGGTTTCTTATTGGTGAGAATATAATAAAAACAGTTGTTTCTCTCATGGTAATCATTTTTGGGGAGTTCTGCAAATTTGGAGAATCACTCTCTCTCATGTTTTCTCCATTTTGGAGAATCTGTCGTAGCAAAAAATTTGCCCAAAATATCCATTTTGGAGAATCTGTTGGCTCTAACATGCCCCCTCCATAGAGGCTAGATGGGCACATATGTCTCGGAGTGTCAAGCCGCAGCAATGATGTCCGAAAGGTAGACTTGGCTCTGATACCATGTGAGAAATATGTGGGACCCCATTAGACTACTGTCCAAAAGAACCCTTAGAAAGGTCTAAGTCTAGCTGATGTGGGACTCTAACAGGAGGAAATCAATAGTAAAGTGTGAACGATTGCTCTCATATCATAATATGTGATGCGGGAAACTTTATGTAGGATCAGGTTGAATCGTCAAAGGAAAACTCTGCAGATTCACAAAGTAAAGCATCTGGTACTTCACGCTTTGGTCGCTTTGGCTTTGGCTCCCAGCTCTTCCAAAAGACTGTGGGTTTAGTTCTAAAACCTCGCCAGGACAAACAGGTATCAATCATAAATCACTTGACCTGTCGGTCAGCATTGCTTCATGCATAAATCGATCCAATGAAAATAAGTGGTAGAACTTGTTTGTATGTGAACTTAATAGGCTCTTAATCTTACTGGACTCTTGTTATAGTACTGTGCACAAGTGGTCTAGCTTGTTTTTCACAAATTACACATGCACCATTTTATCCGTTCATATACCACCGGGTAAACACTTTCTTTCCCTCCCTGTGTCGTATTATGTCTCATAAATTCCATACAGAATTTGATGAATAAACGAACTACTAATTTAGGGTGATGGTGGGATATGGATAGGAAACGAAAAAGAATGATATAAGAGAGAAAAATGGAATTTTTTTTACTGAAGGCCATCATTTCAATAAACATTCATGCCAACCGTACCAGATATTGTCCGCTTTGTTCACACTTGGACTCATGGTTTTGAAACGCGTTTGATAGAGGAGATCCAGTCCCTTATAAGGCAGCCTTCGTTCCTCTCCCCAACCAATGTGGGATCTCACAATCTACTCCGCGGGGAGCCGAATGTCCTCGCTGACACACCTGTTAGGTTCCCGACTTCAATACCATCTGTAAATCCCTGGTCAACCGTAGGATATTTTTCGAATTTATATCAATACATCGACAAATAAAAACAAATAATGCCGAATTTTTGCTAGAAATTTTAGTCTAAAGATTAGGGTGCTAAAATTTAGTTGAACCAAATTATAAATAAAAATAGGGATGGTGTAGTACTGTCTGAGATTGAGTATATTTTATTTTTTGGGTGAAAAGAAAGGTAAATAGCTATTCACTGTTTGGTGTAGAAGACAGTACGTACATCTCACCTCTCCATACCCTACTTTCGAGTGGGATATCACTACAACAAAATTGGCTTTATAGGACGCCTAAATTGTCTAAGCATCATAATAGAATACTTTATAGAACCTAGGTTTATAGGACCAAATTATAAAGTGTCTATCTAAAAGCGTTACAATAGATTTATAGGATGCTTTTAGGGTTTTAACAAGTTTTTTAGGACGCTTTATAAAAAAAGGGTCCTATTAGTTATTTTACAGGATACTTTTGAGAAGTGTCATATAAACCCGTCTTTGTATAGGACACTTGTGTTTATAAGACACTTTTTCAAGTAGTATTGTATAAAATAGTTGATACGACACTTTATTTTAAAAGCGTTCTAAAAAACTTGTTAAAATATCTAAAAGGGTTCTATAAACTTATTGCAACACTTTTAGATAGGTTGTTTTTTGGTTTGGTCCTATAAATTTAAGTCCTATAAAGTATTTTTTTAGGACGCTTCGACATTTTAGGCTTCCCATAAAATCAATTTTGTTGCGCGGATATACTACGTTCGTTTGGTGTGGACTTGTTGAGTTGTCTCCGTTTAATTTTCTAAGATTTAGTCTTTTGTTTGCAGGCGAAATTGGGCGAAACAAACAAGTTCTACTATGATGAGAAACTTAAAAGATGGGTAGAGGAAGGGGTTGATCCACCAGCAGAGGAAGCGGCACTTCCTCCTCCCCCAACAATGGCAACCTTCCAGAATGGAACATCGGACCATGGCTCAAAAAGTGCGGCAAAGAGCGAAGGGGCTCTTAGCAACGGAAGCTTGGAGTTTTCAAGTGGATCTTCTGTGGGACATAGTTCTGGAATTCCGCCAATTCCAGCCACCTCAAGCCAATTCTCAGCTCGTGGAAGGATGGGTGTTCGATCTAGGTGACCAAATATGTTTTCCTTTTTTGATGCTAGATTATGATTTCTTATCGCGTGCTGTTGGTTAGACTACTAGTTGTACATGCCAAACTAAACCAAACCAAATGATCCCAGTATTTTCCACCTAAGGGTGGGTCTTTGGGGGGGTTGGGATGTACACAGACCCGACCTCTATCATTGCATGTTGTTTGGTTTGGTTCAGCTACCGGTATGAAACATACCAAGGGGTTGTTTGGTTAGCTTTCCGTTTGGGGCTGTTTGGTTGGTTTTCCAATAAGTCTTGTATGGATAAAGCTGTTTGTGTGGATTAATCTATCTGTATAGATTGGGAAGATTTTTGTTTTAGAAGGTTTTTTCATAAATGGAAGGAGCGTGTTTTTAATTGGGAGGGGCAGGTTTGGAAAAAAATTGGCTTTTTGCATAAAGCCCCCCCCCCCTAGAAGCTTACTGAAAAAGCCACTTTCTATATCATTAAGTCACTAACAAATAATCATGTATAGCTGACTGAATAAGTTGTGAGTTCTATGAAGCTCATTAAGCTGCTAACAAACAGACAGGGGTTGTTTGGTTGGTTTTTCATTGAAGTCCTGTATAGATAAAGTTATTTGTGTCGATTAATCTTTCTGTGTAGATTGTAAAGAGTTTTTTGGTAGGGGGTTTTCATAGATGGAAGGAGAATGTTTTTTTAGTTGGGTGGGGCAGATTTGCAGAAACCTTGGCTTTCTGCATAAAGCTTCTCGCTTACTGAATAAGCTATTTTCTATATCATTAAGCCACTACCAAACAATCATGTATGGCTGACCGAATAAGTTGCGAGTCTCATTAAGCTCATTAAGCAGTCAACAAATAGACCCAAAAGGTTTTTGTTTGGAGAGTGTTTTCATAGATGAAAGAAACGTGTTTTTTAATTGGGAGTGGCAGGTTTGGAAAAAAAAGACTTGGCTTTCTACATAAAGCTCCTCCCAGAAGCTTACTAAATAAACCAATTTCTATAACATTAAGCCATACCAAGCAGTCATGTATAGCCAACCACATAAACCAAGTCCCAATAAGCTTAGAAGTACTTTTATTGTTGAAACGATAGGATTTGATGTTTTCATTCGCTTGTTGCAGGTACGTTGACACTTTCAACCAAGGTGGTGGGAACCCTAGCAAATTATTCCAGTCACCTTCCGCCTCTTCTATCAAATCGACCGCAAAATCTAACCCGAAATTTTTTGTTCCCATGGCTGTACCATCAGCCGAACAGCCAGCCGAAACTTTCCCAGATAACATGCATCACCAGACTACAACTGCCGATGAAAACCCGTCACCTCCTTCCATACATAGCCATTTCCAATCGCCCCCATATACATCTACCATGCAAAGATTTGCAAGCATGGACGATATTTCAAAAGGCGGAACACCCTCATTCCCGAGCAACTCCAGCTCACCTCGCTCACGAAGAACGGTTTCATGGGGCGGAAGTACCGATGAACGGTTCTCGGTTTCTAGCGAGGTGAAACCAAGTGGCGAGTTTTTAGGTATGTCTCAATTGTCGTTCATGCCAAGCGAACGTGCAGTAATGCCGCCCGCAACAAATGGTGATAGTTTTAGCGACGACTATCTTCACGAAGTTGAACTTTAGAAGCGGAATGTTTGTTTTCGGAGATGAAAGGGTGGTTTTCGGTTTCACTCACGGGTATGCTAAAAACGCTAACGTGGACTTCTAGAAGATAGGTTTTGCTTCAAATGTGTCGCTGAAAGGGCGAACGGAAGGATGCCACTGTACAGTTTACTTGTTCGCCGATTAACAAAATATATATACATCTCCCTCAAGATGTTCATAATAAGTTTAGTTTTGGGAGATTGATATATGCATACATATATATAGATAGAGATATATATGTGTGTACTAAATTTTCAAATAATGTGATAGATTTTGTTCTGTGCTTGATGCTTGCAAATGATGGATTTTGAACCCCAAAGTGTGCTTAGGTTCACTTGGGGGTTTATTCGGTACTGGATGAACATAGTAAGGACTAAGAATCTTATTTGGTAAGAGCAATGACAAGGGTCGAGAGTTTTACCTGTAAGTGAGAGTGATGACTTACGAGGTTAGTGCTTACCTGTAAAAGCAACAACATGAAGAAGAATTGCTTAGATACCAATGAGTGAGGCCTATTTCAGATAAATTATTGTATATGATGGCGTGTTGATTGATTAGAATCTTACCTAGTAAGTTAAATAACAATGTAGTAGACTCATGCAATATATAAAAAATAAAATATATAATTATTACGCTTTTTAATCAACTAAATTACACTTTTACTCTTAATAATAATAAAATAAATTTATTGAACTACTCAGAGCATCAATGAGCTACTTGAACTCCATTATCATATATAGAATAAAGCTTGTTTAACTTAACAAGTAAAACTCTGTAACACCAATGTTTGACTCAATTTATTCGAAAACTCAAATCAAATATTTTTGTCAAAGCTGATCATACATACTTTTGAGCCAAAGATGTTTATATACATACATACATATCCATACAACACATACATACATATACATACATATACATACATATACATACATAATAAGTTTAGTCCATAAACAAGTTTATAAAGCTTGAGATGTGAATAGAACATAACAATACCCACTCTTATGGTAGTAATATAAGCTTGTTTGATATGTGAGACTTGGTGAAATCTATAACCAAATTCCATTCAATCCAAAAATATCAAGAATTAAAATCATTTAGAAATCCTATAAAAATAGTCGATATTTTCGAGGTTTTTATAGAATTGTTTCTAATAATATTAAATGCATTCGTTTTCTAATTATTTATAATTTGTTTTTAAAAAATTATCTTATATAGAAAATGGAGTTCAATTTCATTCCAAATCCTACAAACCAAACATGCCAAAAATACCAAATCCTCCCACAAATTCCAAATCCCTTAAAACCAGATTTTTCCAACCAAATGATCACTAAAGAGCATACAAGCATGTTATTGACAAACCTATTTTTATTGAATACATTGATTTAACATGATTAAAACAAATTTAAATAATATATATAAATTTTACAGACAAAAAATCTCCCCCTTTTCTACATCAAAACATTCAGATGGGGAATTTGTTGGTTGCAATAATGAATAGAAGAAAGTAACACCAAAGTCGGCATCGGTCGATCTCCAGGTCAAAATTCGGCAGACCCAGGTGCTCGAGGGAAAGGTATTGTATCTCGAATGTTGTCTAATCCAGTTGCAAATTGCACAAGCCTCTCGAAACCCAACCCGAAACCCGCATGTGGAACTGGAATACACGAAAAGAATGATAAGTAAAAGTTAAACCGAGTAAGATGATGTTTTCAATGTTTGAGCAAATAATAGACCGTTTTCAAGAAACTAAGACGCCGTTTACCAACACAAAATGGGTAAGCGTTAACCAAGTAAGGGGCTGTTTGGTTCGTTTTCCATCAAGTCTTGTATGGATGCAACTGTCTATATAGATTGAAAAGGTTTTTGTTTGAGATAGACACACGCAGCATGTTCTTTAATTGGGAGAGGTTGGTTTGAAAAAACTTGGCTTTTTGCATAAAGCTTCCTCCTAGAAGCTTACTGAATAAGCCACTTTCTATATCATTAAAACACTACCAAATAGTCATGTATAGCTAGGGGTGTAAACAAGTCGAGCTTTTAACGAGCTACTCGAGCTCGAGCTTGTTTATCTCAAGCTCAAGCTTCATAATTTCGAGCTAGAGTCGATTTCGAACACAAAATAAATTTCGCTCAACTTATAACACCAATGTTCGACTCGACTCGTTTGAAAGCTCGATTAAACTTTACGAGTCAAGTCGAGTCATTTGAGCATACACTTTTTCAAGTCAAACATATTTATATGCTTGCAAGTTATATAATCAAAAATATAAAATTATCAAGCTTCAGTGAATAAACGACTTAATCAATCTCAAATTCGATCTCATAAACGAGCATCGAGCTCAAACATTGAAAAAAATTCGAGCTCGAGCCTGATATTAGTTTTTCGAGCCGAGCTCGAATAACCTGTTACTCGACTCGGCTCGTTCACACCCCTATGTATAGCTGACCGAATAAGGTGCAAGTCCCATTAAGCTCATTAAGCTGCTAACAATCAAGCCCTAAGAATGCAGTCTGGGTAAGAGGTTCAGTTCGGGTAAGCCCCAACTGATACTGGTTGTTAACCAAGTGGCTGGGTAAGCACTTGAGTAAAAAGCAACCCTTTTCTTACTGGGTCAGCATATTCGTGGGTCAAAGTGTGTTGGTAAGCAAACATTCCTTCATACTGGGTAAGCACCTCTTACATATTAAGAGGCAGTCAGTAGGTAGTAAACAATCCTAACAGACGAAAAGAGATGCTAACCTGTACCATAACGCCGAAGATCCAAGTACCACCAAAAGCTCTCCTTATTGAGGTTGAGTTCATCTAGACGGTTTTCCAAGTAATCAAGACGTTCTTCCCTTTGACTTCCACCAATAAGCTCACCAACCTAGCAAACGAGATTATTCATAGCTACGATAACTGAATCAAGTGTCTAAAATACCCCTCGATAACGACCAATGGGGAAATATTGTGAGCTAAAATCAATGATTACTAAGAGCGTTTCCAATGGTTACGCTAAAATAGAGATTTTTAACATTTTGGAATATTTCTGTTCCCAGATTGGGGATCTCACAACCCACTCCTCTTAGGGATCCCGGCATCCTCTCTAGCACATCAGTCCGGTTGCCGGCTCTGATACCATTTGTAACATTCCAGCAAACCGTACCAGATATTGTCTACTTTATCCACTCTGGACTCACGGTTTTAGAAAACGTGATAAAGGAGGTATCTAGTCCCTTATGAGGCAACCTTGTTCCCCTCCCCAACTGATGCAGGATCTCACATGAATAATGAACGCAAATATTACCCGTGGAACCAGCAAGTCCATAGCTGCAACAGTCTTGCCATCATCATTTTGCCGCATATAGAACGCTTTGATATCCTGGATATTTCAAGAAAAATACCCATTATTTTTAGTTAATTGCTTCAATTTATGCAAAAAAGTAGAGAATAAGATCATGCCTTCGGGTAGTCGGTTATAATAACTGGGCATCCACAGAAAGCTTCCTCCGTTATGTAACGTTCATGCTCACTTTGCAAATCACATCCCCATTTCACCTATTATATAACCAACATACTGTAAAAAATATCTTCCATGTAAACCTTCATTTGCACTATAATTAGAAAGAAACGAAAATTAATAGCTTCGTTGCCTGTATGTCCATTGACAAAAGCGAGATAAATTCAAAATATCTGCAAAATTGACCGGAACTATTTCCGTTTTGCAACTCCAAATGTGTATATAACTTCAAGAACTTTCTTGCTTAAATGCAGACATCTGTGATTGATTCTAAGGGTCTGCTTGTTAGCCTTAATGAGCTTAATGGGACACCAAGCTTATCCGGTCAGCTATACATGACAGTTTGGTGGTGGCTTAATGATATAGAAAGTGGCTTATTCAGTAAGCTTCTTTGGTTGGGGGGCTTTATGCAGAAAGCCAAGTTTTTCCCAAACCTGCCTTTCCCAATTAAAAAACATGCTCATTCCATCGATGAGAAAACCTTCCCAATAGATTAATTCACACAGACAGCTTAATCCACACAAGACTTGATGGAAAACCAACCAAACAGCCCTAACTTAAAAAGCCAACTGGTTTGACACTCAAAAGTCGAGTAATTGGGACGTAGAGGGTAGCATAGAGCATTTTCATACCAACTTTTGTTGGATATGAAGCTAGATATGGACTTTATGGTGTGTTAGGTACGCAGAAGTACAAAATAGGACAGAACAAGAACTCTTTGTCCCATATTTGACAGGACATTTGACTGGGACAGGACTAGACGGGACCTTTTTTTGTCCCACGAAAATTGATGGAACAAAAATAAAGATTGGAACAAGATTGGTAAATTACTAAAAGTACCCCTGTCAAATTGTATTTCCCCACCAAAATGGATGGAACAAAAATCAGGGAGATGGAACAAGATTGGAAAATTACTAAACTACCCTTGCCAAATTGTTTCTTGTCCCACCAAAATAGATGGAACACGATTGGTAAATTACTAAACTACCCCTGTCAAATTGTTTTTTTGTCCCACCTGTCTTACCCTTATGTTTTTTGATTCTCTTCTTACAAGGAGAGATGTGTTCTTTCAACGTATCTGTACTACTACAGAATTCACGAAATATAAAAGATCCCTAACAACGCCCACAGCTATAGACAAATTGTTGAACTATATAAATACCCTTTTCGTAATATATTTTTTATTACCTGTAATTACTATTGTGTGTATCAATTCTAGAAATTTTTCCAACTAGAAGATGTACAAAGAGATAGAATTACCGGAAACTCAAATTTCTTCTTTGATTTTAGAAGTAGTTCAACTGCATCTGTGTAAGTCAGTCGTACAAAGCTTTTCTCAACGACATCCTGTTGGAGCTAACTCATGAGTTATATATAATTATTTATAGGGTATATATACAAGGGCAGGTCCCGTTAAGAACCAAAAACTAATTACGAGCCTGTGAACTGCCCACAGAATGGCACGTGGCATGTTGTGGGAAGGTCCCAGTTCCTAACCAATTTTGGGTTTCTAACGAAACTTTCCTCTCTCTCTCTCTCTCTCTCTCTCTCTCTCTATATATATATATATATATATATATATATTGTAGAGGGATAACTACGAGTTACACAGACAAATCATACACTCAGACGGTCGATGATTCCTTTCTCAATCCAATTATTGAAGAAATCCATATCTTCCTTGCAATTTTCAAGAACATGTTTCACCTAAAATATGGAAAAGTTCAAATTAGTTTAAAATCTTCTTATTGAAAATCTGCCGATACGACTCTTTGTCTAGAACAGAGAACTATAAAAGTGGAACCTTTTTTGGAAAGGAGGGATAAGATAATCTACCAACTACAAAGGGTCGATAAAGTAACATACGACATACTGGAGATAGGCAGTGGCACAGGCCATGTCATCATTCAGGTCCGCAAATGCAAGCTCGGGCTCAATCATCTTCAAAGAGATAAAAAATTAAAATTAACTAACTATAAAAGCTCGTTTTTTAGTTCTGTAATGCACTACAATAGTGAAAAAAAGAAAAAAATACCCAGAATTCAGCCAAATGTCTGGAAGTGTTGGAATTTTCCGCTCGAAATGTAGGACCAAATGTATACACCTGAAAAATGGTAAATATTTCTTGAATAACTGATAAGGTAATGTCATGTGCTGACCGGTTCTATAAGTTTGAATAAGATATGAAAGAAAAAAGACATACATCAGAAAGAGCAGTAGCGTATGTTTCGGCGTTGAGTTGGCCAGAGACCGTCAAGAATGCTGGTTTTTCAAAAAAATCCTGTGAAATCAAAATGCAATTCTTGAAACATAACTTCATGTTTGAACAATGCAAGTGTTGTATAATAGAAGGCAACATATATAGGGTTAGGTTCAGGGGAAAACCGCAAAAAAATGAAAAATTGAGGAACACCCTAGTAACCATTCATTTGTAAGGTATGCACATGTGCATACAATAAACGAGTTAACCGATCGTGAGTACAAGCCTGTAAACAAGCATCGAGCTCGATAACTCAAAAAATATTCGAACTCGAGCTCGAGCCCAACATTGAAAAGTTATTCGAGCTCGAGCCTGGTATAACTTTTTCGAGCCAAGCTCGAATAACCTACTACTCGGCTCGGCTCGGCTCGTTTACACCCCTAAACGTGACAACCAAGTGTATGTATGTGTGCCAGTATGGCAATAAGTGAATGCACGTAAACTTTATGTAAGCATCATATGTCTAAAAAATGTTTAAATTGAGAAAAGAAAGTAAAAGCCTCACTTGTGACCAATCAATTAAGCCGTTTTTTGTTCTTGGGATAGCATCGGCCGGAGAATCAATGGCTTCTTTGGAGCTTGGTATCTATTAACACGACAATTTAGATCAAAGATATAACAAAAGAAATATTATCTCGGAATCTTGGATAAACAATGGTTACAAAATTGAAAAATACTGAGAGTGTGTACTAACTTGTAGAATCGTCATGCTCAAGCCCAAAAGCACGATATAGAACAATGGTATGAGTGTATTACAAATAAATCGAAGAAAACTTGCATCAAAGAGAGCATACCAATGTGGTTACACAAAATTGCTCGCCAGCACCTTCACAATCCGATGCGGTAATAATAGGACTCGAAATCCAAACAAACCCATTTTCTTGAAAGAATTTATGTGTAGCATACGCCAAAGCATTCCTAACCCGTGCAACCTAGAGTCGAATTAAATATCAAACGAGTTAATTGGAAAAATGGAAAGGACCCAACCAAGAATATAGAAGTTCTCACATATTCCACAGAACCATTTGTCACTACATTATAGAACAGAGGCGGAACTCTGAGGCCCCGAGCAGGTCCCATGCACCCGCTCAACTTAATTTCGCAAGTAGAAATTTTTTTGGGGTATGAAAGGTGCACCTGCTACACTTTGAGGGGTGCTCTGGGATATTAGAAAATACAATAAATATCAACCAAAAACCAAAAAAGGTCCCTCAAAATCAATCAAAAACCAAAAAAGTCTCTTAAAATCAACCAAAAAAACCTGAAAAAGTCCCTCAAAATCAACCAAAAAAATTAAAAATCCCTCGAGAATCAACCAAAATAAATTTAGAAATCCCTCAAAATCAACCAAAAATCTTAAAAACCCCTCGAAACCAACCAAAAAACTTAAAATCCCTCAAGACCAACCAAAAAACTTAAAAATCCCTCGAAATCAACCAAAAAAACTTAAAAATCCCTCGAAATCAACCAAAAGACTTAAAAAAGACCATCGAAACGGTGGAATTAGACTAAAAACACATAGGGAGACTCCGCAGTCCTTTGATCAACCTTAAAGGTGCACCAGCTCAGCAAAATCCTGGGTTCACCGCTATCATAGGATATGCTAAAAAATGGTAAGAGAATTCCATGGTAGAGAATTTCATTGCATGATTTACAAACAATTTGACCACTAACAAAGGTGGCAAAGACTATATAGAGAGAGAGGTAGAATCATTTGTGAATAATCTAAATCATACCGCACCAAAAGTGTTTGTTCTAGGACGAAGATGTGCCTTGCTTCTTAAAAATTCTCGTGTGACCTTTTTCTTCTGAATAGGAAATGATGTGTCACTCTTACCAACCTACAAGTATATCAAAAAGATGAGAATATAAACATCTTACAATTGGTACTACTAATATATATCAAATTTGCAAAATGGTACGGAGTATATTCAGATGAAAAGAACAAAATATGAACTATGGGTCCATGTTGGTCTATAATATGTGAGGCATAGGCATGCTTATGATAAAATCTAATGCACCCTTTTATATGAATAGTAAAAATTAGTAACATATTTTTCCCGACCCAAATCCCATCTTTTCAAAGAGAATAAGAAAGAAAGTTGTACCAATATGTCAACACTTAAATTTTAGATTTATCAGATTTATACCGTAACAAGTTTGTGAATCTTCAGCTCTATTTTTTGTTTCTTTCCTTGGCTCGGTACCACAACTCCATGTACGCAGATTGATGCACCTGTTGCTATCAAACCACTCTCCACCTATCAATAACCCAAAATTAAAAAGAAAGACGTTTATGCTATAGCGTGGTATCAGCAAAAAGAGCAAATATTATTCAAGGAAGAATTGTACAAGAAAGTATGACTTAATAAACAAAGGATCTTTTGGCATTAATATGCCTTGCTGCTGCTTTCAAAAAACTTGATAAGACACCTAGTGACTTCAAGTTCAAGGTTACTAACATTTTTACAAGCATATATGTATATATATATATATATATATATGGGGAAAAGAGTGACTAACTTCTCTGACCAATATGTTCGGCTTTTGGCTGCAAACAAACCATTGTGCTTATTAAATTGTAGAAAGAAAAAGAAATTGCGATGAGCAATGTCGGGGAAATTAGCACCAAGTAGGAGGTTTTGTTGCACTTACATTTCCAATTTGGCCCATATTGCTACTTTTTGCAAATATAATACTTAGGGGCTGTTTGCCTAAATGCTTACCTGGTAAGTGCTTACCATTAGGAGTCGATACTATAATTTATTTTACTGGGTAAGGTTGTATGTAGTACATCAAAACGTATTCCATGCAACAATTTTCCTGGTAAGCGCTTACCCGGGTAAGAGTTGTCACCCTCACTTACCGGGTAAGACTTTCCATCCTTATCCTCATTCTTACCGTGTAAGATTCTTGGCCCTTGCCATGTTCATCCGGTGAGGAAAATTACCCGATAAGTACTTACCGGATAAGCGTTTAGTAAACGGATTTTTCTTAATTTTCCACAAGCATGATGGTTGGTTTGAAAAGTAAATCCAAGTACAATGACTCAAAAAATCAATAGGAAGGAAAGAGTTGGACAAAAGACAACCATATTTGAAGCAGATGAAGTATCCAATTCTGCAAACACGTCTCAACGAATGAGCATTTCAATTGTTCAAAAACTAAATATTATCCATGAAAGCTTTCAAGTGTATTTCAAGAAAGCACGACGGAGAAAAATAATGTTTTAATTCATGACTACATAATATATAAGGGGTGGTTTAAATAAGAATCTAAATACCGTGAGAAGGTAAGAAGGGAAGGTTCATATGTGAATCATTGAAAAAATCCATTTGAAGATGCTTATGGGAACCTATGTGATTAATTTGTAACGTCGGTTCAAATATGCAATCAAATAGATATTTTCAGAATTTTTTCAATAGTTCAAATATGAATCTTCCCTTCTCATCTTCTCATGACATTTAGTCTTCGTATTTGAACCTCTCACTATATATATATATATATACATATATATATATATATATATATATTCCCATGATAAGCTAATCACATTATCCCTTCTTCTCCTATAACAATAACAACCCTATTCTCCAAATGGGCGAAGTTTACTTGTCGAAATACCGTTTCAAGGAAGTTCAAAAATTGGGTAAACTACAATATATTCTCATTGATTAGCAAACAATTTGCACACTTCAATCAAGAGAGGCATGTCAAAATAATAAACTATCTCGTTGCTACCTGATCATAACCTTCAGCATCTGAATCGATCACGCATTGCATATTTGACAGGCATGAACCATCATTCACCTGCACTGAATGCATCACCCGTTAACTATCCACAAAAAATACATAGATATAACCCATTCTTGGTCAAAGTTCCCTTGACTTGATCAAAATGCACGTTTCACCAAATGTCACACCAACTCAAGTTCGAAGTTCCAATAGGGAAGATACACAATATAATATACTACCGCCAAATATGAATACTCCCTCAATTCTGGGAAAGATCTAGACTTTTTCTTCATAGTAAAGGTATCAAAAATGATAACATGAACATCTAATATCATGTATTGCTTGAAACCACACAAACTCAATGCAGAAGTCATTTGTACAAATGGTTGACCATGTAATGAGAACACTATGACACCCCCTTCCCGAGGGAGGTCACATCGAATACCAAAAAAAACTGAAAAGAGCACCTACATATCTCCACATTGCCCTCGGTAGATTAATTCATCATAAATTGAAGTTTTTGTCTCCAGATTATAATTATGTCATGTTCGTAGAAGAATGAGTGAAATATCATTCCAACAAACATATAACCCATACTCCATAAGTTTAATGAGTAGATGAGCATTTAAGTCATTTTTTCCTAATGTCTTGCAATTATAATGTAGATTATCACAATTGTACACTAAAGTTTTTGTCTCCATATGTCATGTCCATAGAAGAATGAGTGAAATATCATTGCAACAAACATATAATCAAGACTACATAAGGGTGGTGTCTGGTTGGTTTGAGCTTGGACTCCAAAGGTCAAAAGTGTCTGGAGGTCCCAGGTTCAAATCCAAGGAGGAATAAAAATCCCCTTGTGGCCACGGAGGTTCAAATGCGGTGACTCCGGGATAACCGCAAAGCAGGTGGTTGCCCTGGGATTAGTCGGCTCGCATAGTGGGTTGGATATCCAAGTTAATAAAAAAAAATGGGTAGATAAGTATTTAACTCATATGTGCCTAATGTGTTGCAATTATAATGTAGTTTATCACAACTGCCAAGGTATAAGGGGTAGTTAAGTTAAATACTTGTATGCTTAATAGACCTATGGAGTTTTGTTGTATTTTTGCTAGAATAATATTTCGCATGAAATTACTATTTTATCGACATGACACACTTTTTCTTGTGAAAAATCATTCCAACAAACATACAACCTAGATCTAAAGTATGATGATTTGATATAATTGCCAATGTATAGTGACATTTAATTTCAATGCCACTAATACATCGGCAACTATGATAAGCTCATTAGACATATAGATTATAGAGCTTGGTTGTATGTTTGTTGGAATGATATTTCACGGTCAAAGTACTAATGCATTGACAATTATATAGACTCGTTAAACTTACAGAGCTTCATTGTTGTTTGTTGAAATGATATTTCACAACGAAAATTGTGTCATGTCGATAAAAGATTGGTTTCTTGCAAAACATTATTCCACCAAACATACAACCAAGACTTCATAAATCTAATGAGTATACAAGCATTTAACTCATCTGTCATTGATCCCTATTGCCATTGTATCAGTGATGGACAAGTTAAATTCTTATATATCATTAGACTTGTGAAGTCTTTGTTGCATGGTTGTGAGAATGATGTTTTGCAAAAACAAAACCTTTCTTTTATGGATATACCAACAAACATGCAACCAAGCTCTAATGCAAGAATAACAGTTCGCAAGGAAAAACATATCATATCACTAAAAGAATGTTCGCACGGAAAAACATACCAACAAAAATGCAACCAAGCTCTTTGCAAAATATCATTCCAACAAACATACAACCAGGGCTTCATTAAGTCTAATGAGTATTCTCGACTAGTAAAAATTTGGTTGTATGTTTGCTAGAACCATATTTTGCAAAGAACCAATCTTCTAATGACATGATTGTTTTTCCTTTCGAAATGTTATCGAAAATGACTCTATTATAGTTTGAAAACAAAAAAAAATAGTTTATTATACATATATATTGATTTATAGACACTTAATTTTGAGATATATTATCTCTAGCTAATTGGGATTAAGTTGATTAAGAGGTTATTAGGACAGTCTAATCTTTGGTGGGAGCCTTGGAAATACCATTGGCATCCACATTATTATGTTGCTGTCGACTAGATAATTTGTTGCAATGAATTTTCAACATGTAAACAATTAGATAACAATAACCGAAGATCCCAATATGCATTTAATATAAAAATGAATAAATCATCGATTTAAAAGCCAATTCGAACAAATATTCATCACCATTACCTCAATGAATGTAACACTGCTCTGAACACGAAGAGTTCTAACCCAACCCCTAACCGTCAACGTTTCACCTAATCTATCGCAACCCTCGCTTTCCCCTCCTTTTATATCAACAATTCTCAGCCGTTTACGAAATTCCCCAACTCGTTCGTCAGTAGATTCGGTTTTGGACTTCTCTACGACCTCGCCGGAGGATACTGAGGCAGATACGATGGTGGAAAAGCATCGACGGTGAGTTATGGAATCGTTCAAGTGATTGAAGTAGAGTTGGTGTTTTGGCGGGTGATGAGGAAGAGTGGTGATGATTTGGTATTTTAGTTTGGTAAGGTTTGGTTGGTGATTGCGGTACAAGGACAGGAAGCGAATGGTGGAGGAAAACGGTTTCAGGCGGAGAGAAACGGTGGCCGGTGACAACGCCGCCGTCGCCATTTCTTGCGCGGCTCTCAGTGAGCTCTCTATCTCCTTTGATTTTTGTACGGGTGAGTTACGTTTTTAGTTCCTTTTGTTGAAAATTTGCAATTATCGTCCCCGTGCTATCGAAATTTCAATTTTAATCCTTATAATTTACGATTTATCGTTTTTTTGTCCTTATAGCTTACATTTTTGTGTCATTAGTTTATAATTTATTGTTTTTCTGCATATCACGCTTAAGTCTCAACGGTAAATCATTAATAAAGTTAATTTGAAGGACTAAACAACAACAAATTACATATCACAGGGACTAAAATTAGAATTTCAAAACAAAAAAATGGAAGTTGTAATTTTTAACATACCACAAGAACTAAAATCATAGCTTAGGGCTTGGTAAACACTTATCTTATCATGTAGCATTCTTGGACCTCCGTCATTAAAATGGATTATTGGTAAGCGATTACCGTTAAGAGTCGTTAGTCTCACTTACCGGATAAAACTCTCGATCCTAGGTAAATGAATCAGTAAGCGCTTACCAAGGTAAGTTTTTAGTAAACAACCTTTACTATACATAAGCATTAAAGTTATACTCCTCTTTGCCACATGAATCTTGCCTTGCTCGTACTTGATATGATTTTGTTTAGAAATGACGATACATAAGCCAAACACGTATCATAGATAGTTTATGCATCGCTTTCTAATTTGATCCTCCGTATCAGATTTCCGTCAGTATGGATTTTAGTAGGGTGTTGTTTTGTACAAGCTGTCATCCCAAAATCATTGATAAATGAGAAAGATGGTTGCACGGTTCGACAAGAAACATTAAAAATAGAGGTGTCAATCAGAATCGCCAAACTGCACAAATTGCCCACTGCAAAACGCGTTTTACAACTTCCGTTGTGCAATTTTCGTTTTGCATTTTATCAAACTGCACTATGCGGTTTTGAGTTATCAAAACGCACCATATCGCATATTTTATACGTTCTTAATTTGATATATATAACATATACATAGAGAATAATTGCTAATTTGTGTAATGTTTTTTTATCTACGTTCTCGATGATCCATTAATAAGTCTAAAGTTTTGGATTTTGATCCATAATATTACTAAACTATAGCCAATAATCCATTTGACACTTTTAACTTTAAGTAGACATCCACGTTTTTAAATGAGATTTCAATGGCACAATCAACACCCTCTTAACTAAAACTACTACGGTCACGTTGACGTTGATTTTATAATAAAATTATAGTTTTATAATTATTGGATTGAAAACGTAAAATATGATATGTACAAACCGCATAAACTGTACTGCACCATGCACCATTTCCCCGTGTTTTTTTTTTTACGGTTTACGGTATACATGATGCGGTTTGCGGTTTGGAACAATGCTCAGACCACATATACGGTTTGCGGGTTGACCTCAAAACGCACCAAACCACACCATGAACACCCCTAATAAAAACATAAAGTGCCGAAGTTTGCAACAAACTTATCGTACATTGAAGGAATGTAAGATTAGTGAACTTAATCCCCATTATGATGTAGACGAATGATCATGTAATAAAGAGAGTTAAGGTGAAAAGTGTAAGGCCACCTGGTCCGCATCTTTAATCTTAAATTCAGAATCACTTTTGACATGATGATTGATCTTGTTACATTTCATCATAATATGCATATAAGAATGAATATTTTTTTTTATGCTTCTCATTTTTAACTCTCATTGTTATAAAAAACTTAAGCCTTGTAATATATCAGTAATTTTCATATATTTAAAGTTGATTTTAAGATTATTAGGTTCGGCTACGAGGAGCTCTTTCTCTTTAAAGGGTAGGATGAGGGAAATGGTGATTAATGGACTATTTAGCAGTTGCTGAATGATTTAATATATAATGATTAAGTAGTCAGAATGATTAAGAGCCTCTTATGATATAATGCAAAATGAAATATAATTGTTTGGTAATTGTTAAGAGTAAAATTAGGATGTTGAATGGTTAAGGGAGACCAAAGATACAAATTTTTTTAGAGAGTTTAGAATCATTAAGAAACAAATTTTTTTTTGTCTTAGAAGATTCATTTTTTAACGATTTAAAGGTTGTCTTTTAACAGAACCATTAAGAAGTAAATAAAAATGATTTAAAACGGAATAAATATTGGTCAAAAAGTCAACAGCCAACAATGAATCTGAGCCATTGATTTTCATCTTTTCCACAGCCGTGATGGCTAAGCACCACCACAACTCCGACTCCTGTCTATTACCATGGTCGGTCGACGTCATAATTCTCCATAAAAGTTTTCCCCCAAATCTACATAAAGCTTCTCAATCTACACCACTGAAGCTTTCAAAAGAAGGAATCAAGCCAAAATCATGGCTGAACATGCAGATGATTTAGACCAACTCCTAGATAGTAAGACGACTGAACCCTTTCCCTTCTCCCTTCGTGTTTTTCATGGGGTTTTGTTTGATTTTTCCATATCAATTAAGCATTCGAGGTTTGAAACTATTGTTATGTTCATACGTATTGACTGATTGTGTGTTGAATATCAATTAGGCGCTTTGGATGATTTCCAGACCCTCAATTTTGCTGCTGCTTCTTCTTCTTCTCAGAGGTTCGTAATTTTCCTGATTTTTAAATTGAATACAAATTCACTTCTGAGGTTGAATTTGCATGGTTAAACCTTAGTACATTTCAATATTCAGTACAGATATGAGATCACAAATTCAGAACAATCTTTGTTTGTGGGTAGTTGTTACTTTGCTTTTCCAATTTAGGCAAAATTTCAATATAAGATTATGGGTTTGCTGGTTTTGCAGGAGTTTTGAAAACTTGACAAAGTTGATATCGTCCATAAGATTAATATATCTAGTAATTTGCTTTGGGTGTTTTAGATATTTGATGAGTAGTTGGTATTTTGACTAGTGTTTTATATATTTGTTGCAAACAGTGACTGTTCTAGCAGAAAATTCGAACATATAGTTTGGAATTTAGAGATTTTTGAACAAACTGCAGACCAGAAGAGGGGGGGGAGTATGGAGTAAACAGAGGGTAAGCACGGGGAAGGGTGGTCGGTGGCTGGTGTCACTTAGTCTGCATTTGGTATGCTGACGGAATTGGATAAGATATGACTGGATGGGTGAGAGTGAGGACAGGTGAAAGAATTGTGGACAGTTCTAGGGTTTTAATTTGGCATGGGTAGTTTAGTAATTTACAAATTTTGTTTCATCTTCCTAATTCTTGTTCCACCTGTTATGGTGTTGGTCCGTCCTGACGTCCTGTCCCAGTCTAATGTCACACCAAGCATAGGAAAACAAGTTCTTGTTCCATCCGTCCTCTCCCGAGTATCATACACACCCTTATGGTACCAAAGTCTTATGTTAGAAAGAGATGGTGTTAGTTTTATTTCCCACCTTCCACATCTTATTTAGGCATCTACTTGTGGGACCCTTACTGTTTGTCGCCCTTCCTATTTCTTGTTTTTACTGAATGCCAACCTTGGTTTTACTTGCTTTTACTACTTATCATATATTCATATGTAGCGTTCCTCTTGCTTTAGTAATTTGTTTTGTTTGCTTGTTTGCACACACTCCGTTCCTACTTATCACAGTCATACCCTTTTTTGCAAAATGTTGTGTTTCTTATGCGTTCTGTAAGAATAATGACAAAAAGGCTATGATGATGGTTTGGAAAGTCAATCATTCTATATTTAACTAATGCTCAAACACTATAAGCTTGCCAAACTTTACAATTTTGTTGGGATGGATGGATATAAAGTTTAATATGATTGTGAGTTTTCTTGTTATATAACAATCTTTTTTTTTGATAGGGAGGGGGGAGACCCCTCCAGATCATTATATAACAATCTTAAGCTCCATCGTTTACGGAACCCACAACATGAGTAATGGAGAATGGAGAAAATTGTATCGACAAATGAAACATGAAGAATTTATCTCAATTTTGAAGTTGAAAGCTTATCCATTTGTTCCCAAAGGTCATGTTGCATCTTCCTCTTTTTTACTGAAAGTCCTAATCTATATACGTTGTTGAAGCTTTTCTATTTGGCTTGATACACACACACACACACACACATATATATATATTAAGGGTATGTATCTGTTTTGTGTCTCCTTCTGTAATAAAAGTAGAGATGGTGGAGAGAACAAAGCCGATGCTTCTTCATTGCCAAGTGGGGTTCAAGGGTTAGGGTTGGGTCTTCCGAATTTAAAAAGTAAGAACAAGGGAAAGCAAAAGGCGGCACCAAAGGAATCACATGCTTCGGAGACTCTTAATAAATTGAGAGAGCAGACTAGGGAGACTGTTAAGGGGATGGAATCTATAGCAGGTTTAAAACAACCAAGTGGCATTGAGGGTTTGGGAGATGACAAAATGATGGAGGATTTGGTCAAACAATTTGAGGAACTCGCCAAGTCTCAGGTACTTTTTATGGCATTTTTCGATTTAGGGTAATGCATTTGTGATTGAACTATGTTAGGGTTTAGGGTTTCTCTGCTTTGGTTTGATTTAGGTATGTTTGCCTTCTGCTGTTGATGTTGATGTTGATAACAATGTTACTAATGGGTTTCAAACTAGAGATGCACTTTGATTTAAAGGTCAAGTGGGTTACATTCGACTTAAAAGTCGATACTCCTTCGGTCCCAAAATAAACGCCCACAATGAAAATGGCAAACGGTTTTAGACATGTGTAGTTATTACAGTTTTTTAGTTACAAAAATACATATTTATCCTTAATACTAGAGGGAGGAATGGACACTTTTGAAAAAATGGACACTTATTTGGGTATGTTGGGAGTATGGCTTTTGAACTTTTATAAACATGTCAATCTAAATTGAACTTTCTAACAGGAATCATGAGATTGATGTGCTGGTTCTAATTTTTTTCTAAAGAATTCGTTCAGTATCAAAGTAATCTACTAACATTGAAGGTAAAATTTGACTTTTTTCTTTTGGATTCCTGTGGAGATTTCAACATGCTCAGTGATTGGTTTTCTTGTTGGTATTCATGCTTTAACTCCTCTAGGCTTTATTAAATATTGTAGTTAGATTTATACGTGTTTCAATGTTACATGATGGGCTTGATAGTAGTTACTCCCGGTATACAAATAATACGTTTGAATCGGCAAGCTATGCATTAGGGCTCCTCCCCATAGGTCGCCAATTTGAGTCTCCGCAGGACCATTGTGGATTTTCCTGGCTATATATCCTTGGGGCCCTATGGATTAGTCGAGGTGCACACAAAGTGTCTGGACACCCATGGTTACAAAAAATGAGATGTTTGACTAGGTACAACTAAGCTTCTTTCGGATGCTTGGGACCTTGAGTTTGAACCTGTCACATGTGTATTGCCTAGTGGATTACTGAAAAAGCACATTAATAGGGTAAATGACAAAAGTTTCGCTCCTTTTGGGCGTTGTTTCTTGGGTCTTTAAAATGTTTGACTAGGCACATAGTTCAGTATTATTGTCTAATTATCCGAAATGCCCCTTGATATGACAATAAAGAGAATCATATAGACTAAAGAATATTCTTTATTCACTAAGTATTATTTTCTTCACTTTGGTAGGACATGTGTAGAAAGAAATTTATCCATTATATTCTTACTAAAACCACACCAACCAATGTCCCACCTATGGTGGGATTTGGGATCTGGCGTTTGGGGGTAAGATGTACGCACACCTATGACCTAACCTCTACCCTAAAGAGTAGAGCAACAAACTATTATTTTCTTCCCTAACTATATTCTCTGTTCACTAAATATTATTTTCTTCACTTTAGTAGGACATGTGTAGAAAGACATTTCCCATTATATTCTTACTAAAACCACACCAAACGAACCCAATGTATCCCACTCGGATGTGGGATCTGGTGTCTGGTGGGTAAGATGTATACTGACCTGACCCCTACACTAAAGAATAGAGTGGCAAAATATTATTTTCTTCACCTTGGTAGGACATGTGTAGAAAGAACTTTCCCCATTGTATTTTTTTTACAAAAGCCACACCAAACAAACCCAATATATCCCACTCGGAGGTGGGATCCGGCGTCTGGTGGGTAAGATGTACGCAGACCTAACCTCGACCCTAAAGAGTAGAGCGGCAAAATATTATTTTCTTCCCTAATTATATTCTTTATTCACTAAATATCATTTTCACTTTGGTAGGACATGGAGTCCATAGTAGAGACAATGATGCAACAACTTTTATCCAAAGAAGTTCTTCATGAACCCATGAAAGAAATTGGAGAAAGATACCCGAAATGGTTAGAAGACAATAAATCTAAACTAAGCCAAGAAGACTACGACCGTTACTTTCATCAGCATGAGCTTATAAAGGATTTGAACATAGTTTATGACAACGAGCCTGGTAATTTCAACAAGATAGTTCAACTCATGCAACAAATGCAAGAATGTGGTCAACCTCCAAACGATATCGTGCAAGAGCTTGCTCCCGATTTCGATATATCGGCTCTCGGTCAACTGTAAGTAGTTTCCTTCGTTACTTGTTTTCTTTTTCGATTTGTTTGATTGCTGTATCATTATATGCATATTTGGTGTATTCCCTAGTTACAGTTGACTTTTGAGGTCAAAATGACTTCATATTCAAATTTGATAAATACTACGAAACAATGATAAAGGTGTTTCAACTACATTTGTGAGATCCCACATCGGTTAGGGAAGGAAACAAAGGTTGCCTTGTAAGATACTGGATACCTCCTCTATCAGACGCGTTTTTAAGACCGTGGTCCAAGTGTGGATTAACGGACAATATATGATACGGTTGGCCGGGGATGTTACAACATTAAATGCATATATGGTTTAATTGTATATAGTCCGAAGATCTACTGAACAATTCAACTATTGAACTAAATTTATCACAAATACAACAACATGACTATCGAGGGCATTTGGTTCACATACCGTTTGATGAATAAATGGAATGTGTCGAATGAATTGGAAATTGAATAAAGTTTTTGTGTTTGGTTGGAAGGAAATGGAATGGAATCTGTCTATGCATAACTTCAGAATTGTAATGAAATAATGTTTACCAAAATACCCCTTAATGTAAAGGTGTTGCCTTTCAACTTTCAACTCCATTATTGCATATCTGGTGGTCTCTAGTTAAATTTTGACTTTGGAGGTCAAATAATTTGTTTTCTTTTACTTCAAATCATGTACAAATTCTGTTGAAGAATTTTGAAAGCTACAGTAGGTTTGTAAATATGGGGGCGTAATCAAATGAGAACCCCATATATTGTGATGACTGTAAAAACTTTTATTTTAAGATATTGTTTCAGATGATATTTTTCCATCTAAGACTAATATTTAATGGTTGATTAACATATATTTGTTTTACAATGTGTTTGTTTCATATGTATTCGGTTTACAATCTGAAACTTTTTTACGTGTACTTTTTGTTACAAATATTTCACGTCGATTTTGTATTTTATAAACATCTGAAATTAATAGTTTTGTGTTTTATTTATAAAGTTCAATTTAATGTCATCTGACTTGTGATTTCTTGCCTTGCAGATCCCCTGAAATGTCTGATTCTCAGAACTGTTGTATAATGTGAGATTGAGATGATGTGCAGAGACTATCCTCTTTTCCATTTGCTGTATTGTTCTTTTATTAGATTGTGAAAAAAATAAAAGTTGTGACTTGTTGACCTTTTATTTAACAAGCCCTCCTTTTACATATTTGCTCATTTTTGCACATGGGTCTTAATGGAATCAGCTATTCTACTTTTTGAAGTAGACGTCAGGTGATCGGATTTGTGTACTCACGCCTAATCCTACTTTCGTGTGGGATTTACTGCATCAATTTGGTATGGTATTTAGCGACCCTGACATCATGCCTCCGTATGTTTCTTTTGAGGCCGAGGAACCCCATTTAGATCCCAACATTTAGAGATGGGAATGGAGTCGGGGATATCGGGGAGCGCAATCCCCATCCCCGCTCCCCACTATCGATCCCTATCGGGGAATCCCGATCCCTACTAGGGAGTTCGGGATTTTTCCCCTTTTATGATTTTTTTAAATATAATATCTATATAGATGTCCATTACGTTTAAACAACGTATTATTCTAAACTTTAATTAACCAAATTTTAGTGGTTGCATATGTACAAGTGTGTGAGTTCATTTGTTCTATTTATCGTGTATAAATATTATATACTTCAAAAAAACTTACTATTGATACTCCAGGTTCAGCCGTTCGAGGTCAGGTTTAAGAGTTATCCCTGGTTAACAAATTCAGGGATTCCCCCTCCCTAGTCAAACCAGGTTCGAGCATCGGGTTCCTCGTTGTTGGGGACAAGGTTTTCTTGCCATCCTTACCGACGCCTTTGTACAAAACCCATACATATTTTCATCTTTAGTAAGGTTTGAAATAGTCGAAATACTGTTAAATGACATCAAATGATGTTAATATCATTGAATTCATATTATTATGTTAGATCGAGTCGTTTTTATTTAAAAAGCATTGAAATTGATGTTTTTTTATCATTGAAAAATTATCCGATATATTATTTAAACGGTTATTTCAATCGATGGTTTATATGGACTAAGAGGTAAATAGTTATTTTTTACATTTAAACTGTTTATTCACTTAACAATCAGAAATCCATTTATCTTAAGTCATATAAACAACTTAAACTATACAGTATCGAAAGGATTCTATAAATGTCGAACACAAATAACAAATCACTATGAAAATATTATTCCTGGTGTACATCTTATTTTAATCTAATCTAATGGAGTGGATTATTCCCTAGTTTGCACCAAATAGCCTCTAAGGGGTCGTTTACCAAACTTTTACCGGATATGCGCTTACGAGACTTCACTTACCTTATCACTAAGCATGAGAAAGACCGAGAATTTTACCTGGTATAACGCATAACAAGGGTCAAGAATCTTATCTGATAAGTGAGACAAAAGACTCTTACCCGGTATAAGACATAACAAGGGTTGGGAATCTTATCTGATAAGTGAGAGAGAAACTCTTACCTAATAAGTGTTTACCGGGTAAAAAACGCTTTACTACAATCCATTTTTATGACCAAGAATGCTACCTAATGAGGTAGGTAAGAGTGATAAATTTTGCCAGTAAATTTTTACCCAATAAGAGTTTGATAAATGAAATATAATTGTTTGGTAATTATGTACAATGAAATTATGGCTCTTAATGGTTAAAAAAGATCTAGAATACAAAATCATTCAGAGGGTTTTAGAACAATTAAGAGGCAGACTTTTTTATTGGCAAACAAGATTCACTTTCTAACAATTCAGAGGTTGCCTCTTAATGGAAATATTTAGAGGTAAACAAACAACCCCGAATGTTTATATATCTATCTCTACTGTTAATGTCCTTTTGTCCGTAGAAGAAACACTTATCGTGCAATAAATTGATATTTATTAAGTTGAAGGACCAAAACAGAAAATATGTTTTCACGTGTTTAATTTACAATCATGGTCCAATTTTTTATTCGTCTCTCCTGAGGCTGAAACTCTATCTATCCTTCTCACCAGATCTCATCGCTACGATTCTTCTGTTGGAATCATCGTCTCTCGTAAATCTCTGTTGCTCGATCGATAATAGGTATGATCTCGATCGTTCTCTGCTGCTACTTCGAGTAATACTTCTGTAGTTATGTATAACTCAAGGAGTGTATCGATATATGTGTGTGCAGATACCAACAGTGATATGAATTAAGTTTCAATCTGGAAATTTGTTTGATTTTGTCTTTATATATGCTTAATTTCCTGTTCTATTTAGTTTTAGGCAATAGGATCAAGTTTAAGATAGGAACCCTAAATTTTAGAGCGGTGATCGAGTTTCCTGGATTTTTTTATTTGTAAGCATGGTTTCGGCTTTTGCGCGGAATTCACTTTAGTTTGTTGATGATGATCACACTGATTTTCTATTGTAGAATCCCCAAATAAACCAAAAAAGAAGTTGTTTTCTTTCTAGCTTGTATAATTATTGCTGCTTCTGAATGTTGCCTGAAAAATCAGGCCTTAGTTTGTCATAGACTTGTTATACTTGGATTACGCCCTAATTTCTTGGCAGTCATCATTGATTTTCTACATTATAATAGTGAGGTAGCATATTAAACTATTGTTTACAAAAGACATGATCTTTGGTCCAATTTGTATTCGAGTTCAAGTTTTGGATAATGTCAATTAACCATCTCGCTCAATGTTGTTGGAAAGATAAATATAGTACACCCAAAAAATGGAGAATATATGGTAAATTGCAAAATTACTGACTGCTGGGATAACATATATTTCTTTCTGTAGTTTTATCTTGCATCTCAAATGGCAAACCGAGTTCCAATCCCTAATAACAACTCCGCACTCATTGCTATGATTGCTGATGAGGTAACAAATATTTTCTAATTGATATTTGTATGTATTGAATATTGTTTCTGTGAATGTGATACTACTTATCTGCTCACATTATACCGAAAATGTTCACTATATGAGTTGTTCATTTATTTCTCTACTTTCTAGATAAACCATATCTATTTCATCCCTTTGACTTGGAGAAAAATATGCAGAGAGGGAACAAAATTCTCCAATTGAGATGAAGAAAACTAAATCAAATCTAGTGCCAATTTAAGAAAAGGCAAACTAATATCTTTATTTAATATCTCATTTCTGTCAGCTGGATATGGAGATGGGTGGATAGCAAGGTGTTTTGATATGGTAGCGTGCCATTGTTGAGTTTATTTAGGCACGTTTAGAAGTTTCATTTAGTTGTCCAGTTTCATTTGCTTTAAATGTGACAGTTCGGTGTGGAGTTTATTATATGATGAAGCTGGACGTAATGTTAACCTTTTCTATCTCAATCAGAAACCGTTATACCACATGACATTAAGGTCTATACTTTTCCATCTAAATTTACAACTTATTCTTCTAGTTTTAAGCCAAGCAACATCTTGAGATTTGAGTTCTCTCTTTAGTTTGGGCTTTGTAGGTTCATTAATTTGTTATGCCTAGCCTTAATCTTTGAAAACATATATTATTAGACCACTCCTTTCAAAATAGGTCACATGTGCTGGAACTCCTTTTTAAGGTAATTACCGACCTTCTAAAAAATACAAAATCTGTGTAATGGACTAAGGCTGTGTTATGACTGTAATGCCCCATACCATATATGTAAATTGGTATTGCTGAATTGGATAGAGGTAATACATTTGAATTTTTTGCTTTCTGGGAAGGATCTTTTTTTTTTGGAGGGGGGGGGGGTTGCCTTGGTGGGACGGCAGTGGTGCATTGGAAAGGATGAGATTCTTTACAGTGTGGCCCATTGATTTGAACTCTGAAGGCTCAGGACGAAGTGATTGTAAAAGCTTATCCCTTCCGGTCATATTTTCTCGAGACAATGTAGAGAGTAGCTCTTATAGGGTTTTAGGAAACCAAAGGTTAATTAATATTATAATTTGCTTTGACTATCAGTGATTTCATGTTCTAATTCAGTTAATGCTTGACGCTTTTCAATATTCTTATGATATTTTTATATTTGATATAGGACACAATAACTGGATTTTTACTTGCTGGAGTTGGCAATGTTGACTTGAGGAGGAAAACAAATTACCTGATTGTGGATTCAAGTACTATTTGTTCCTTGGACATCCTATTGAATTTTCCATCATGTTTTCTGATGTCATCTTTTATGCAGTGTAGACAGTAGTTATCATGCACACTCGTGTGAAAAAGTTAGACAACGATTTAAGATTCCATGACATGCTTCTTATAGCAAGTGAAAAAATGTATACACTCACAACTTAAAATTACATAGCAAGCACTGAAATGGTGCTTTAAGACATACACATTAGGTGGTCCCAACACCAAAATGCATGCCTTAAAGTACCATTAGGCGACTACCGAAATTTAGTGATTGCTAATAACTTCTACTCTCGTATTGCTAAACTATGAAGAAATAACACAGGAAAGCTAGTTATGGCATGGTTGTCATATTGATATGAACTTTGGGCTAACCTCAAGTATATACCTATTATATGTTTTCTTGGACTTTTTGGTTGGTACCGCTAGCGTGAATTAAGTCTCCTTATTATGACCACTTTAGAGAAAGCCATATGTATTTTTGGTTTTTGTTCATTATCCTTTTAACTATTTCTACTTCCATGCATTAGAAACTCCAAAGACATTACTTCATATCATGAAAATTGCAATGTCTTACCGGGCAAATAGTTTTAGGGAAGTGCTTGGCCATTTCTCGGGTGTCTAAATATTCTTCGGTAATTATGAAATCACGGCATCTTATAGACCCAAATTAGCATCATCAATTATTTTGGGAATGTTAACAATGGAAAGTTGGTAATGTGATTTGAAAATTCCACAAAACTGAAATGTTGCGATTTTCAATTGGATATCGCAAGAAGGATGCTATTTCAATTCTCATGGAATGGATGGAATATTTTACTTGACTTGCTGGCTTCTTAATGAGCACCAACAATTCATTGCACATTTATATGTTAGAACCCAAATGACAAGGCTGGTTAGTTAATTGCATTGTTCTTAAATTCGGTTCACAACATGATATTTCTTATAATTACATTCAAATATGATTGTTGAGAAAACATCTTCGTGAATTACAACAAAGACATGGATTTTTGGATGAAGGTAACATGTTATTTGGTCAAGTAACGGCAAGAATCCGTTCTTCTCTTGTTTGCATGCTGTCTTCTTTTTTATGATTGATTGATTCTTTTTCTGCTTTGTAAACGTTCCTTCATTCTGTTTCAGAGACGACGGTCAAACAAATTGAGGATGCTTTCAAAGAATTCACCGCAAGAGAGGACGTAGCAATAGTCTTGATCAGTCAATATGTAAGTAACCACAATCCTGTTTCTTATGAAGTAATCATTCCTGCTTCTAGTAGTTTTCACATAATTGGTTATTAGGTAAGTAAAAGGGAATTTAACAGTTATGAAACACTGCGTTCATTTTCATAAGCAAATTTTTACATGAACGATGCATGGGACATGACGAATGTCTTGTGATTTACTATTGCATCTCTAACAAGCGCCTTATTTATAGGAATTATGGGATACCTTTTGTCATAAAGAGCATTTAATATAAAAGGCTGAAATTGTTTACGCTCACATTGTATAGAAAATAGTAAACCAAACAGTCCCAGTATATCCAAAAGGTGGGGTATTTGGGGGGGGGGGTGAGAGGTATACTGATCTCCACCTGAATGGGTAGAGCGGTTATTTCTGTGACCACATGTGGTTATAGTAATACACATGAAACTAATCTTCTTCTGAATGCTTCCCACCACCTACCTTTACTTGAGAACTTTTTTTCCACAAAATTACTCGTAAATTACTGGATTAGTTATGAGATTAACGGGGTACTTGATTGGGTGTAGTAGGGGGTGGGGAATGGAATTGGAATCATTTAATGATGCTATGGAAACCATTGCCATATACTGGGTAATGAAGCATTCATCAACAAATTGGGGGAAATGAAACTCATTCCCATTTGGCCATTCCATTCCCCAGAATTCCTATCTCATTTACGTTTCTTGAAATGAATCTAGCGCCCCCTAAACCACGAAAACGGTCTTTGGTGCAAAATCTAAAAGGAAGACTTGTGAAAAGGGCTTGTCTCTCCCTCTCCCACTCACACAAAGCTGAGAATCCTTGTGCATTAGAATTGCCTTTTCTAGGAGTTTTTGTGATTATCCTTGGCATGATCATATTTCTGTTGGCCATGGAATTGAAACTGCATCGTTTTTAACATTTTATCCAAGAGTGATCGACTTCTTGAACCATTCAAACTATGCTTTTCGTTGCGAACTAACTAGTGTTTTTGCATACATGCAAAAAAAAAAGTGTAGTTTGCAAGAAAGAACAATTTAGACAAATTGTGACGATGTAAATAAAAAACTACTATACTTGTTCTTTTAATTATTATCAACAATCACCTACTTACGAAGTATTTCGTTATTTTTTAAATTTTCACAAGATGGAAAATACTCTTGTCATAAATCATCATTCTATTTCACTACCAACACAAATATGATCATACGAGGGGATTTGCAAGGGGGGTTGGGTTCCGGTGAAAATAAGAGTTATGGTGAAAACAAAACCTTCATATACATTCAACTACCTTTATTTATCTATTTTTATCATCATGACCAAAACTTTAACAAATTCATGCATGTGAAAGTGATTAAATGTATGTAAAAAGCTCATGAAAGTGACTAAATGTATGTAAAAAGCTCATGAAAGTGACTTAAAAGTGAAGATAAAGATAGATAAATGTAGTTGAAGGTAGATTATTGTAATTGAAAGTACTGAAAACTAGTTGAAAAAAAACAAAAAATAGATTAAAAAGTTAACTCATCCAAAGGCTAAAAAGTATTCTCGTCATAACTCCTCACACGATCCCTCGTCTTGCAAGGGTTCGGGAGGAAGTCCTTATTAGTGCGTTTGGTAGGCAGGACAATACAGCACAATATAAAAACTTCTTGTCCTATGTTTGGCGTGACATTAGGCTGGTACATGATAGGACCTGAGTGGGACAAAATGCCTTTTTTTTATCCCACCAAAAGAGGTAAAACAAATGTAATGGAGATCAGACAAGATCGGTAAATTAATAAACTACCCTGTCAAGTTAAAAACCTCAAAATCTTCCAGAATTCTTTCACTCTCTTACCTCACTCTTGCTTGTTCAGTCTTGCCCCATCCATCTGCATACGATGAGTCTACCTTTTGGATTAGAGCAAATTGCATGAAAAAGTAACGTACTTTAACTTGATTTCTATTTTGAGTAACGTACTTTCAATATTTCTATTTTGTTACCTAAGATGTAAAGTTTTTAAATATTTAAGTACCCGGGTAACTGGTTGAAGCATTAACTGGTTACCATGCTGATGTGACGAGTGATGTGGTATCCAACTCAATATTATTTGCTATTCAACCCAATTTCATCCCATCACTCGCCACATCAGCATGGTAACCGGTTAATGCTTCAATAAGTTACCTGAGTTCTTAAATGTTTAAAACTTTATATCTTAGGTATCAAAATAAAAGTTCTGAAAGTACGTTACCCAAAATATGAATCAAGTTAAAGTACGTTACTTATTCATGCAATTTGCCTTTTGGATTATGCACAAAAATTGGTTTCCGTGCCAAGTAATCTCTGTGCATTTTATACGAGTTTTCTTGTCGTGAACATCAACTTGACGTGTATTTTTGCAAGAACGATTTGTGTTTAAAAAGCAAAGCCAAAATGTATGATGGTCTAAAAAGTCGTTGGTTTTTATTTCAATATTTGTTGATATCGTTCTTCACAGGTCGCCAATATGATAAGGTTCCTAGTCGATAGCTACAACAAACCAGTTCCAGCTATTTTGGAGATCCCGTCAAAGGACCATCCATATGACCCCGCACATGATTCTGTTCTATCGCGTGTCAAGTACCTCTTCTCTACTGAATCCGTTGCCTCTGATAGGCGTTAGAATCAATAAATCTTTATCAAAAATCACTTTTCTTCTCGAGTTTATGGTTATCTCGACATAATTATAAGCATTATGGGTGTATTTTGTATCAAATGTGTGACGATAAAATGGTGAAAAGATCGGACTCGGTTGATCACACATGGAACCCTCTCAATAATAGGTTCGGACCTAACGAGTCTCGGCCCCTCATCGATTCTTATATTTGACGTACATTTGTTGGTGTTTGTTGTCGGATTGTTGCCGTCTTGGACGGTCCGCGGTATTTTTCTTCTTCTAATTTTTATCTATGTTATAGAAACATTTGATTAAGGCCATTTGGTATATGAGATTTGGAATTAAATTTCATTTTAGTCCTCTGTTTGGTTGAAAGGTAAGTTTGGAATTGAAATCCAACAAATATTTGGTATTTTATGGGATTTTATAAGATTAATTCGTAATAATGTTTTAAAATAAACCGAAACATTCGATTTGTGATCACCAATTGATAAAATGTAATTCATTTATTTTTATAATTATTTATAAAAGAAAATATTTTCATACTTTTTTTTCACTAGTGGCACAAAAGCGTTAGTAGGAAAAAAGACGACTTTATACACGTGGTTCGGATTGTAATTTGATTTTGAATCTCTTTTTTGCCATTGTAATAAGCCAAAGTGAGTCAGGCCCGGTCTCGGACCGAAGCGCTTCGGTTTGGGCTTATTGGTTAAGACCGTTTACACATTTCAAAAGGGGAGCTGATTTTTTAAAGTTTTTTAAGTAATTGTAAATAATTAAAGTCCGTTTTAAGGCTCAATTTAAAAAATATTACTCATAAGAGCTTGTATTTTTATGGAAAAAAATTGGATCAAAAAAATGGGTCCAACCTGAACCGGTTATATTCAACCTGGGTTATTGAGATCAGAATTGAAAGGTCTTGGATACACTCCAACACCTTAGGATCAACTTTTGACTATCTTTATTGTAATTTACTTTTTGCAACAGTGATATCATTGTTGTTGTAATAGAATTTTTTTCCCAACAAACTTGATAATTGGACGTTAAAACTTTGAAAGTCAATACATGTGTTTTTGTGTTTGTGACGTTCTTTTTGAGAGTTGTAGTGGGCCTCCAGTGGGGGGCTCGTATGACGGGCTATTAGCTCCAATGTAGATCCAACTTTCGATTCACTAGTGGGCCTCCGGTGAGGGACTCGCACGATAGGCCTCCATTGTAAGCTTTTAAGTGTAGGTTTGATTTAAAGGGTTTATTTTTATCCTTGTATGGTATTATACCGCAAAATTTAGCTTATTTGAGTCAAACAACACTTTATGCTTATTGAGCATATATGAATCAAAGTCTACATGATCTGAAACATAGTCGAGTGCGGGGCCAATAGAGCTCAAGTCTAACTTGAACCTATGTACTAGGCCTATTTGTTAGCGGCTTAATAAGTTTAACGGGACTTACGACTTATTTGGTCAAATATACATGACTATTTGATATTGGCTTAATGATATATAAAGTGACTTATTCAATAAGTTTCAAGAAATGAGATTTACGCAGAAAACCAAATTTTTTGCCAAACCTGTCACCGATTAAAAAACACACTTATTCCATCTATTTAAAAATCATATCAAATAAAAGTTTCTCAGTTTATACAGACAGATTAATTCATCAAGACAACTTTATCCATACCATATTTAAGAATAGATTACGTTTTTAGTTCCTGTGGTTTGTTAAAAAAGTTATATTTTTCGTCTTTATGGTCTTGAAATTACGATTTTCATCCCTATGGTTTATAACTCATTACCTTTTTTGTCCTTATGGTTTAAAATTTATAGTTTTTTTTCCTGTTTATATGGTTTACAATTCATTTATATTTTAGTCCTGCATACTTAAAGTTAAAAGTAATGTTTTGGCCTCATTGTCAAAAATAAAAATGAATTGCAAAACCATAGGGATGAAAAGAGAAATTTCAAAACCACAGGGACAAAATCCCCATTTTTAACAAACCACAGGGACAACAAATGTAATTTACTCAATATTTAATGAAAAACTAACCAAATAACCCCTCAGAGTATTTTTCACATTTAGGGACTTAAATGACACTTATTATAAGACGAAGGACTATTTATGAAAATTTGCAGAAGCATTTCTTTAGACCCACTCTGCTTAGATGATGAACAGAACACACAACGCCAAGAGGAACAAAGAAACCCTCGAAAAACCCCAATAAAGAAACACAAAACCTCACACAGATTCCAATAAAAAAAAGCAAATCAGAGCAAAAAACCACTGTTTATCTGATGCTTGCAGCAATTATTACTAGATAACGCAATTACCTTTTACGATTCTCTGTTCGTAGAACCCTAAAAAGGGATTTGGCTCCAATTTGAAGTTATGAAAAAGGAAGAAGACGGAACCTCGAACAGAGAACTCTACGCTCTACTCCATGTATCACCTGAAGCTTCAGATGAAGAAATCCGTAAAGCTTATCGTCAGTGGGCTCAAATCTATCATCCTGATAAATACCAAGCTCTACAGGCACTTTTTCTCCCCCAAAATTTCATCGTATTAGGTTACTGAAATCTGATTTTATGATCAATTTTCTGCGTTCAGTAATTGTTTTTGTAAATTCTGTTTGAATGGGGTTTCGGTTAGTGTTTCTGCAAGTAAATATCGGCTGTATTGGGTTCGTGATTTTTTTTTGTGTTCAAAAGTTCTATAACTTGTTTCAGGAATTTATTATAATTTGATTTTTTGATTATTGTTCTTATGTTTAACCTGTTATTGCCATTATTATAATATATGTTAGATTTGATGTTGCATATAATGGCGGAATGTGAGATAGTTTGTGATTTTGGTTAGTTTTGGTGTGTTTTGGATCATATACTCCTCTTTTAGTCCTAAAGGTTAAACAAATAGAATTACAACTTCAAAATCGATAAGATGTTTCGGAGAAATTTTGATGAACACATTGAAGTTCATACAAGAAATTGAAATGGAGGAATGTTGGTATTGATTTATAACAAAAATGTATATATATTTTGTAATTATGACCTAGATAAATATTCGTAGATTTTTAGTCTTTTTGCATTTCATGGGAAAATGTACTATATCCGTGAGAATTATGTCTTGAATCTCTATCCTTTCATCTATGTGGACGACATTTGCTTTCCGTCATGGTTCTTTTTACTTCTTTGCGTTTGGAAATTTATTTGATTGTACTTTATAGAGCTAATGGATGATACCCACTATTTTTTCAGCTTGCTTAAGACTATTTTGTTATGAAACTAACTTTTCAATCTTACATGGGATTGTTTCTCCTTCATTTCCAGATGAAGGAGGTAGCAACGGAGAACTTTCAGAGGATATGCCAAGCGTATGAGATATTATCCGACGAGACTAAAAGACAGATATACGATATATATGGTATGGAAGGGTTAACCTCCGGTTTAGAACTTGGTCCAAAGTTAAATAAAGCGGAGGAGGTTAAGGAAGAACTTGAAAGACTACGACGCAGAAGAGAAGAAGAAAAAACGTCTGCCCAATTTCAACCTTCTGGTGTGATTCTGGCACAATTATCTGTCCCAAGTTTCCTAGCAGGGCATGGTATTATGAGAGCGTACGACTCCTGATTCTTGACTAAATTATTATTTTCTTCCTGAAATGTTTATTCTGCAGTGACAGGTTCATGTTAAACAGTAAAAAGTTTACATTGTCATCAATATAAATTTCTTAATTGCAGAAAAGATTGATACACACATTAAGATTTATAGCAATGATAGTAAGTTTTGATGTTAGATGTTTTTGTTATTCCTCTGTTTTTCTATTTATTGTTCACTTGGACAAAGAACATGAAATAAGCTACTTGCAATATTTAAATTGATGATTATATATCTAATGGTTTTGAGGAGAAATCAATAATCACAGTAAAGGATACAATAAGTAGTACGAAGACGAAAAATAGTTATAATTTTGTTAAATACAAGTTTGACATTTGAAGTCAGCATCGTGCAACTAGTTGTACATAGAATAATAAGGTACTTTGTTTCTCCTCATGGACATGCAATTGCCTTTTTGTTTCTGTTGACACTCTGTAAGTGGGACCCACGTGATGGAAATGTTAAGCGATTATAATGCTAGGTTTCATCTCTATGTTTGGATACAAATGAGCATCCTTCTTGCACTGATTTCCAAACTGATGCAAATCTTGATATTGTATTTGTAACACTGATGCATTGAATCTCCATAAATTTGCAGAATGTCGATGAACAGTGAAATCCAATCTCAAATATCCAAAAACAATGTTGTTGCTGTTGGCGGGACGCTCGCAGTAAAAGGAAATAATGGTGATGCAGCTGCTAATGCTGTCTTTAGGCATCAGTTATCTTCTGTATCCTCTATAGAAATCATGGCTTCTGCTGGTTTGCATGGATTAATAGGCTTACAGACAACTCGGTAAAAAAACTATTTTTTAATATGAATTTCCTTTGGGTTGAACTATTTTCTTGTTGGAGCTCTTCTTGATTCCTTGGTTTCTTGGTTCAGCCAGCTATCTCGTCATGCCAGTGCAACAATGGGCCTTGCCATATCTTTAAGAGATGGTTCAATAAATCTTTCCAATTCTTGGAACCGTCAGCTCTCCACGACATCAAATGGAAGTGTAAGAGTTCATCCCATTTTCCAAATAGATGAAAATTCTTTTGCTTCTGAAAGTACTAAATGGATGGTTTAACTTTAAGGCGTTAAAGCAATCCAAATCACTGATAAAATATGTAAGTAAATGGTGGTGTATCTTTCTTTTTGACACAAGTAAATGTAATATTTGAAGCTGTTCATTAACCTACACATCGTTCAAGTTAAAAGTAAATGCAATTCTTTTTATTGTGTTTTTCTTGGTGATTTAAGACAGAAGGTTTACAATGAAGAAAGATTATTATTTTTGATGTTTGAAGCATAGTTTTGTGATAGAAGTTGATGAACGCTAGAAAGGCTTGAGTCTTTAAGGCTTAAAATACTTCTTTATTCACATTATTTCTTTGATTGATTATCATCTAGAAGTTTTGTTTCATGTTGTGGCTGCTATCTTATTTTATCTTCTAAAATTATTATTTTATATCCTTTGTCCACTGGCTTCCAGATAGAGCTGATTTTAGGCTCTGACTCCTCAGTTGCTGTTGGATGGCGAAAGAAAGAACAAAAAATGGCTGCAGCGGGAGAGATTAGGGTAATATTTTTTGTTTAGTTATCTGTTTTTAATTGAGAAACACGTATTTACTTTTTAAAATGCTATGGTAAGTAAAGCATTAAAAAGAGAAGAACGTAACAAGTCGACTCTTTCTGTGCAAAATATCTTGCACAATTGACCACCGAGTTGTGTTAAAATTTCAAAATGTGATACCTCTCCTGATTTCTATTAGCTGTAAATCCAACTTTGAATGCCAAAACTTCTATTTGCCAAGTTTATAATTGTTATGTTTTACATTGTTAGCACCAAATTGGCAAATCCTTCTCTATTTCTAGTACCTTTAGATGTAGTTATCGGTTTGTCCTAGAAAGAAACATGTTTGTATTGATTTTGAAATAAAGTGTAGTTTATTTGACATTTAGATGTATGGTAACAAAGAACGGAGGGAATAGTGGTTTTGGAGTGAGGAGGAAGAGAAGATTTCAAATTGATGAGTAAATTACTAAAATGGTTTCTAAGTGTTTGTAAAGGTTATGCCAAAATTTGAAGCTTCGAAAGATTATGATTTTATAATTGATTGCTAAACGATTGTATATAGTTGTTTTCACAATTCTTTTTGTTAGCCTCAAAGCTTTTAGTTTTGAAGTAATGAATAAATTTTTGTGGCTGATGACTTCTATAATGATCATGATCCAAAAAGTACAGATCGGTACAAGCGCAATTGGCGCAGTTGCTCGTTATACTCGGCGCTTCTCCTCAAAATCCCATGGGCGTATTAGTGGAAAATTAGGAAGGTACTTGTTGATTATCTTATAGTATTCTTTGTTTCCTTTCTTGTAGTTCTTATAGATTTTGTTTTATTTGTATATATATATTTTATTATGTATATACTTATATTTGGTTGCTACTTTTGTCTAATATCTTAATAACTGTATATTTTACTTCCAATATGATTAAAATGCTTCTTATTTAGTTATAATTTTAAAATAAATTGAACTGCATTTGAACTTGCACAATTTTCATTTTTAGTCCAACCCAAAGAGTACATAGCTGTTCAAATGTTTGACATAGAACACTTGTCAAACAACTTTTCTATTCAACTTCAAAACTGAACTTCACTAAACTATTGAGAAGTTCTTGCTTGAAAACTTTACACTCAATTTTTTCAAACAACCCTTCTACTGTGTTACATTTGTATGCACTTAGCATCGAGGAAGCCAAATAACTTTCTCGAGGCTTTAATATCTTAACTAAGGTGCCTTCATTCACATTCTTGCACAAGCCTGGGGTCTTCAAGGAAACGGTCACTCTACCCTATTGGGGTAGAGGTCATGTCTGCGTAATTGTCACCCCCCAAACCCTATTTTTGTGTGGGATTTAATGGGTTTGTTTGGTTAGGTTTGGTTTGGTTTATGGTGATACCTTCTCTGACTCTGGTTTACTAATGACTAAATTTGTTTCATTCTAACCCCTTCTTAAAAATTGGTTACATCATTTTGTAGCGGTGCACTTGAACTTGAAATAGGGGGTGGAAGAAAAATATCAAACTTCAGCACCGTTAGAATGTTGTACACTATTGGGATTCAGGTATCTGCCACATAAGTATTTCATTTTTTACCCTTCGCTATAAAAAATACCCCCTTTTCAACTTTCAATTTTAGCAACTTCTCTTTCGGTGCCCTTAACTTTGATGTGTTTTATTGGTCTTCTGTTTTCATCTATAGGGTATATACTGGAAGCTAGAATTACATCGTGGTGCCCAAAAGTTGGTTGTTCCTGTAAGTGCAGTTGTGCTCATAGCTGATCCAGAATTATTTGTTTTCGTTCAAAGATTTTCTTTATGAAGTGCATATCATTGTTGAGGTCATATTTCAATATTTCTACAAGATTTTCAAGTTTTTTTTTACCAAAAACTTCAACTTTTTTTTAAAAAGTTTTTCAAGTTCTTTTTGACGTTTTTCAAGTTTTTGTAAGTGTTCCGATACTAAATCTCAAAAATCATAATTATAAAAACATCTATAACATTTTTGTGTAAAAAATATTTAAAAAATATTTTTAAAGTGTATTTGAATGACCCAGTTAGAGATTTTAAAGTATATTTCAATAAGATATCGTCCAAAAAAAATCTTCGATTTTTTTACGTTCGAAATTGATTTTTGGGGAAAAAAATTGGGACCGGTTTCGGCACGGCCGGGACTGGTTGTAGGGACCTGTAGGAAAATGGAGACTGGGCCTTGGGTTTTTGTTCGGGACTGGGGCTGGGACTGGTTACAAAAAGGAAATCAAGGACCGAGACTGATTTGGCCCGGCCTGGCACAGTACCAGTTTATGGCCATCTCTACCTTCGGGTGCGATATACTGGGTCCATTTGGTTTGGTTTCTTCCATAGTCTCTCCTTTTACAAAGATTCTATGGCATTTTCTGCTATCTATATTGCGAGAAATTTTTTATTGCATTTTATACGGGGATCATTACCCTTCTACTAATCTACTATCATTGTTAGCTGTGATTTTTTTATTGGAATATTCATGTTTATGACGTGCTAACATGCAGATTTTTCTCACGAGGCATTTCAATCTTGGATTTGCTACTGGGGCGTTTCTTATTCCAACGTCACTTTATCTCATGCTCAAGGTATCACTAGAATCAAACCGATATTGCTTGCATTACATGGTTAGAGTAATTTTACACTCTGACCTTGGTTGGTTGTAAATATATATGCCGGCTTTTGTTTGTATTCCATCTATCCTTTAAATATTATCCCCTTGGTCCCAAAATAAATGTCCACAATGAAAAAAGGCACACATATTTAGAAATTTTAATTAGCTAATAGACAATTTTACTATTGATAATAGAGGAAATGATGAATTTCTCCACCTCGTAATTAAGGGTAGAATTGGAAAGTTGACACTTATTTTTGAAGTGGACACCTTATTTTGGGACAAACTTAAATATAAACATGGACCCTTATTTTGGGACGGAGGGAGTACAATATTTCACTAGACAGTTTTGGGAATTGCTTGACATTTACCGTATGTCTAGAATACCAGTCAATAATGTGAATTAGAGAACCTTTTAGATCGAAATCAAGATCAGAAGTTCTTACGAAGTCAGCAATATAAAGTAGATAACTCTTGACTTAAAGACTTCTTGAAATGTTGTGATAAGTCTTGAAATGGAAACTTTTGCAATTTTCATGAGAAATAGGGAGTTTGTTTATATACATATTATTCGTAGATAGGGGTGTTAACGAGTCGAGCTTTTAACGAGCTACTTGAGCTTGAGCTTAATTGTCGAGCTCTAGTCGATCTCGAACACACTAAAAACTCATGTAACTTAACGAGTCGAGCTTCATAACACCAATGTTCGACTTGGTTTGTTCAAAAGCTCGATTATCTGATTATCTTTTTTGAGCCGAGCCGATCCATTCGAGCATACACTTTTTCGAGCCAAACATGTTCATATATTCATAGATCATATAATCAAAGCATAAAAATTATTGAGGTCGAGCCAATAAGCGAGCTAATTGATCTCAAGCTCGAGCCTATAAACTAGTATCGAGCTCGAGGCCTATTGTGAAAAAGTTATTCGAGCTCAATCCCGGTAATATTCTTCCATCCAAATCACAGCCTGTGAAAGTAGCAATCCATTGTTAAAAAAGCGGTCAACCTACAATCAACTATCTTTTCATAATACAAAGGGGATGATATTGTTACGGGTCTAAAGTTTCACCTATTTTATCATTATCGAAGGGCATATTAGACATTTGGCAATAGTCATAACACTTCTATACAACTATTTATTCAATCATCATATGTTGCAGCTTTTATGGGGCAGAGGGAGTGCATAGAGTTTTATTATCTTAGATTTGTATTACGTTTGATGATTCTTTTTTTATGCATGCAGTCGCTCGTTTTCAAACCTTATTATCGTAAACGAGAAAAAGAACAGGCACTCGAGAATATGGAACAGACTCGCGCTCAGGTATTTGATATAGATATACAGTTTAATTTTAAACCGTCGAAATATATGATCCCCGTAGAGAAATGCTTAAACTTTATGTAGTGCGACCTTCTTTCTTCACCTCTGATTTTTTTGTTACTATAAATAGATTCAAGACTTGGTGGTATCATTGTACTAAAGGATTTTGGGTGTTTGGCCAAACACATTGTTTAGTAGACATTGGGGAACACCTTTGAACAACAACAAAATAGGGGAAGTAGCTATTTTTGCCTGAAGATAAGAACTATTTATCACCAACTATCGAAATAGATTATATTATATAATATAGTTCTGTATTTTTGTAGGAAAAAGACAAAAAAAAGGTGTAAAAAGACAAAATGCCCCCCCGGCCGAATTACTGTGTTAATAGATTTTTGTTACTCTGTTAGTGAGAAGGACCATGGCCATAAGAAATTGAATACCATAGGGACCATATCCGTGATTAATGTAGTATAGGGATGCTAGTCATAATTTTTGACATACCACAGGGACCAAAACATAACTCACTCTTCACTAAATGACAATTTGACCCTTGATGATACAAGGAATAATTGATTTGTCTAATGTCATGATTAAAGGTAGAATTGAGAATTTGTGAACTAACTATTCATGATAATTGTTGTGATAACTGATAAATATTCATCACGAAAATTATTAATGATGAAAATGCATGATATTATGAAAAATGTTAATGCATGAAATTCATCAATAATAATATTCATGAATATTTGGGGTTATTCATCATGAATGATACATGAAATAGTTGGTTTCCTAGTTCTCAAAATATTTATGGTCCTCATTTGAACTTTCTTCTTATATGTTAATATGATAAATAAGCTTGATCTTATTGATTTGGGTCGAAAATTCTTTTGTTTTGTTGGATAGCATTTTAATCATTTGAAAACGCTAAACTCCACAACTTTTAATTCGGTTGAATTCTTTCATCACTTACGTATCCAAGAAAAGAAATGTTTGAGCACAAAGTCAAAACTACCCTTGTATGATGTAGGTTCAAGAAGCAAAAGCAGCAGCAGAGAAAGCTCAGCAGCTGCTGCAAAATGTGGCCAATCGGAAACGAAACAAACAATCTGAGATGGGTGGATTGGTCATTATCGAAGCAGTTTATGGTAGCCCTAATGCGTTGAAAAGCATCAATAACCCTGAAGAGAAAAAGGATGAATTAGCTTCACAGATCATGGATGTCACTTTACCTCTAAATTTTCTAGTCACTGATTCCGGGCAACTTAAGGTACGCTTGATCTTTATGATCAGAACCATAAACTAGAATATACTTAACTTTATATGACATTCATCTCAATTTTCTTGAATTCGGGAATCGACCTGTATTTTAGGGACCAAAGGCTGTTGTTTACACACTGTAAGAAACTGAGAGGTGGCTAGAGATGCTTTAAACTTCAAAAGAAGGGTCTTATGTGGGGCACTTAATCCTCAGGCTCTTTTTGATTACGTTGAAACTTGGATAAATTCCTTCATCTTTATTGCCTTGGCTTCGATGATCAACCTTTAAGTTTCCCAGCCCCTCTTTCCCTGAAATCCCAATTCATTGGGCCTTTCAATACAATCAAATAGAAACCCCAAGGGATTGGTTAAGCAATGCTCAGGAAAGAAGAAAGCACTGGAAGAAAAGCTAACCAGTGTAATATATGAAGCGAGATCCTAAGGGCGCGTTTGGTGCACGGACTAGACTGGACAAGTGAGGGTAAGGTAGGCGGCTGAAAGAATTGTGGAAGGTGTGAGGGTTTTAATTTGGCGTGGGTAGTTTAGTAATTTACCAAGCTTGTCTCATTTTCTTGACTTTTGTTCCAACTATTTTGGTCGGTTAGAAAAAAATGCATCTTTATCACGAGATTAATCTCCATTTTTTTGAATTCGGAAATAGATGTATGACCCTAAGGGTGCGTTTGGCACACGGACGGGACTAGATGCGCGAGAGTGAGGTAGGTGGTTGACAAAATTGTGGGATGTTTTAGGGTTTTAATTTGACGTGAGTAGTTTAGTAATTTATCAAGCTTTCTTGATTTTTGTTCCACCTATTTTGGTCGGTTACAAAAATTGCATTTTCATCACGAAATTCATCTCCATTTTCTTGAATTCGGAAATCGATATGTATCTAAGGGTGTGTTTGACACGTGGACTTGACTGGTGAGAGAGAGGTAGGTGGCTGAAAGAATTGTGGAACGTGTTTGAGTTTTAATTTGACATGGGTAGTTTAGTAATTTACCACCAAGCTTATCCCTTTTCCTTATTTTTGTTTCACCTATTTTGGTCGGATGGTAAAAATGCGATTTTGTCTTGCTCGGTCCCGCCTGTTCCCAATCTAATTGTCAGACCAAAGTGTGAACAAGTTTTTGTTCTGTTCTGTCTCGCCGTTCGCGTACCAAATGCACCCTAAAAATCGAATTTTCTTGAAAACATTAAACTTCTGAGGTAAATTAGTCTCATTCCTGTTTTCAAAGGTTATCATGTCCAATTTCTTGGATTTGGTACTTGACATGTTTGACTCTGAAAGTCCAAAGTTGAAACATTTATCTGATTTCTTTGAACGGATCACGAGCATGTATCTTCACAAACGCGAGTTCTTGGTCCGTGTAGTAACTTTGGTTGTATTGATGTAGCTACATGAAGGCGTAAAGAAATCTGGAATTATGGGTTTTTGTGATCCTTGTCCCGATGAAACCAAGAAACTGTACGTCAAGTACACTTATGGTGGCAATAGATACGAGGTAATCCCGTTTACGTTTTACTTCACGTTTTCCGCACAATGACTATGCATCTATTTCTCTTGTGATAGAAGAAAGATCTGCATACATCTTACCTGTAGATCCTAATTCCTGGTGGGATATACTGAGGGCCTGTTTCTTAGCAGCTTAATGAACTTGGCTAACCGCTTATTCGGTCAGCCATGCATGACTGTTTCGTAGTGGCTTAATTATATAAAATGTGGCTTATCCCGTAAACTTTTAGGGGGACTTTATGCAGAAAGCCAAGTTTTTTCCGAACATGTCACTTCCAATTAAAAAACATGCTCCTTCTCTCTATAAAAACCTTCCCAACCTATATAGGCAATCCAATCCATGTAGGCAACTTTATCCATATAGATTTAATAGAAACAAACCAAACAGCCTCCAAGTTTGTTGTATAATGACCATGCCTCTCTGTCTCTTGAGATAGGAGAGAGTAAATTATGTTTTTCGTCATTGTGGTTTGTTGAAAATTGCTAGTTTCGTTCCCGTGCTTTTAAAGTTACGATTTTCATCCCATGATTCATAATTTGTTGTTTTCGTTCTTATGATTTACAAATTTATTGCTGTTTTTCGTCCTTTTTTGTTGTTTTCCCCCTCATACTTAAAAGTAGGAGTTATCCCCAAAGATGAAAATAACAATGAATTTCATACCATAGGTACGAAAACCGCAATTTCAAAACCACAGAGACGAAAGTCGCAATTTTTAATAAACCACATGGATGAAACCATGCCCCCGTCTCTCAGAGACATAGGAAAAGGTTTGCGGTGGGGGGGGGGTGGGCAACGGCCATGTCTCTACGTCTCTTGAGACAGTGGAAAAGTCTGCATACTTCTTACCTCCAGACCTACTTCCGAGTAAGATATACTGTGTTTGTTTGGTTTAGTCTGACCAACTCTCTACGTTACAAAAACAGGTTGTGGTTGATGATCTTCAAGAACTTGTATTACCTCAGGAAGAACACAGAATATGACGGATTTTCTGAGGTTTCTTCTGCCAATTTTGCGTATGCATTAGAGACTCCATAGAAAACTAGACCAGTTTATAGTGTTCTTTCAACATTACTGTTTCGGGTTACTTGATTTTTTTCTCCGGTGGCTCAGGAGGAGTTTCGTGTAATTTTTGCGGATTATTCGATTAAAACGAGCAGTCTGTTGAGTTCGGTTGGCGAATGACTTCGAACGCACCCCGAAAGAAATAAATGATTGTATCGGGTTTTATTTTGTTTGAATTTTTATGTATAAAAAAGGTCATAAATTCGAATGAAACAAGTGGTCGGGTGTAGTATTTTTACATTATGCCCCCTTCGTCCAGTATCACTATTTTTATTTAAATTCATTTTAAAATAAATATTTATTTTTATAAATAAATAGTTATAATTTACTAAATTTTAATTGAATCCTTAACTAAAATGTATGAATATTAAAGGTTTAATGAGATAGAAAAAAGGAATATATTCTGATAAATTTTGTTATTTAATTGATTAAAATAAATATAAAATAATGATTTTTTTTTAGAATCATGTACTTTTAGTAGAAGAAATTGTATGAAAAAGTAAAGTATTTTGATTTTTATTTTAGATAATGTACTTATAAAACTTTTATTTTGGTATTTAAAACGTAAAGTTTTAAACATTTAAGTATCTAGGTAACCGGTTGAAGCATTAACCGGTTATCATGTTGATGTGATGAGTGATGTGGTATCCAACTCAATATTATTTGTTATTCAATCTTATTTCATCTCATCATTCGCCACATGTAACCGGTAATCTGAGTACTTAAATGTTTAAAATTTTACATTTTAAGTACCAAAATGAAAGTTTTAAAATTACGTTATCCAAAATAGGAATCAAATTAAAATACGTTACTTTTTCATGTAATTTGCTTTTTTAATATAAATGTTTACTTTGAGACACAGAAACCAATGGAGGATATATTGGATGCAAATGTTAATTTCAAGTGTGGTGGTGTTGGTTAAATTACATATAAATGTTATTTGTTTTTTTTTTATTTAAATCAGATTATAAATTATTGTCATGAGAATTTAAAATTTTCACATATGTCAAGGAATAGTTAATTCCCTCAACCATAGAATTTGATAGAATTCAATGAATTCATTTCATAAACCAAATGTTAGCAGGGAATTTGTCATTCCAATTTCATCAAATTTCTTTAAATTCTGCAAACCAAACAGTCTCTTAAACTTCTTTTTATTTTATTGAATTTGAAAAATAAATCAAGTAGCCATCAAGTAGTCATCAAATCACATAGAGTTTGTACAAATGCAAGAAAAGAGTCCGATTCACCAATTGATATACAAGAATCTTTATGGTATCCTAGTGCATTCTCTGAAGAACTCTTAATCTTATTAGGAAACGTAAAAATGCAACCATGGCTGATAATGTAGTTTAAAAAAGCACACGGACTAAAATCACCCCCTTGCATGTAAGGAAGTGGACATGCGGGGTGAAGAAGGTGGCCCCTTGCCGGATGGAATTGGAAAGCGAATATAGAATCGAACAACCGTACAAGCATCCTTTATGCATTGATACGACTCTACAGTAAACTTGATCCTTGTTGACTCTTTGCCACCTGGGGTTGTAGTATGCTCCAAGGGTTGAGTTGGGTTAGCGGATATGATTTAACGCTTTGGTGAAGGATTAGAACTTCAGTGGGCGACGACCTCTAAGTTTACTACCCTACCCACTAATGGACTACGAGGGGGGGGGGGGGAACATTATTACGAATAGTGATAAGTCATCTGTTGAATCTCATCAAGTATTTCTAATTCTCTTTGTGCATCTCTGTCTGTAGAACTCCTATTAGGAAACGTGAAAATGGAGCCATTAATGATAATGTTGTTTACAAAATCACGTGAACCAAGATCATAAAATCGATTTTGATCAGGTAAAAAACAAAAAAAATCGTTAAAAAAAACGGAAACCCTCTCATTTAACAGATTTTTTTTAACGTTCGTTAGAGCTGGCGACCAAATCTAGATGTGTTTACAAACCACGATTATTATCTTATAATTTAAAAACTATAGGGACTAAAAATGTAACGTTTGACAAAATATAGGAACTAAAAACGTAATATACTCTTTTGCAAATTTCCAAACAAAACAGAGGTCCAAGAAATCGTATTGTGAAAAGTCAAACCTCCATCAGCATCGATCTCTCCGTTTTCATATTTCATATAAAAACGACTTTTCCACAACCACCCTCTTTCCATTTCAATATCTCCCTTTTTCCCCAACAACCCAGATTTCAATTCCAACATCTCGATTGCAGAAATGAGTACGGGGGAACTCGTCAGCGTTGATCCTGTTGAGCTCAAATTCCCTTGTAAGTTAATCCAATCGCATCATCCAATTCATAATCTAAATTCAATTTTGTTTTTGTTCAAATCTAATTCATGATTGTTTTTTGTTTTGTCCCATGAAATTAGTTGAATTAAATAAACAGATCTCTTCTTCGCTTCAATTAACCAATAAGACCGACAATCATGTCGGATTCAAGGTACAAAATTGTTGCTTTTTCGGTTTTCTTATAATTCTATAAGATCGCGTTATGATCTCATTGTACGATTTTGGTTTCTGGTATTTATTTGATCTCGAGTCGACTATGGATTTATGATTTCTATAACGTTTTTTTGATGCGAATTATTCAGGTGAAAACGACGAATCCGAAGAAGTATTGTGTTCGTCCCAACACCGGAGTTGTTTTGCCTCGATCAACATGTGAAATCATGGGTGCATTATATATTCCCTAATTTAGTTTTTCTTTTTGATCTATTATTCCGTTGATGTTCTTTCTTAATTTTTTTTTCTATGATGATTTCAAATTTTCAATCCGTCGTGTTTTTAAAACATGAGTTCTTGTTTGAGTTCAGCTTCTCTGACGACCATATCCAAATTCAGAATTGAAACTAACAGTGTATTGAAAGTAGCTGTTTAGATTGGCTTAATTGGCAACTAGTTTCTGATTATCCTGAATTAAGAGTTTCAGAAAGTTTAAGCTGGATTAATGAGGCTTGGCTGGGACTAAATGGGTTTAACTATTAATTGCATAGATTAATACAATGGTTGGGTAAAGTTGACAAATTAAGTCAACCAAATTCGAAAATTGCATAGTGCAAACTAAGATAAGCTTTTCTATGCTTTTGTAGCCAAATTACTTGTCTAATTTAAAACAATCAATCATTAGTTATATGCCTAAATGCAAATAGGGTGGCTAATTATTGTCCAAATAAGTTAGATTTAAAAAAGGTGGGGTAACTGATCCTACTTTTGAGTGGGAAATTGGAGGTCAGTTTGGTTTGCCGAAAAATAATTATGTTTGTATTAAGATGCACTGCCTAATGTCGCTTAAGCAGCCACTTAATCCCTTAATAGTCTTTTAAGTGCCACAAGGTGAGTCGATTGTCTAGTTTTGCGTAATGTTGTTCAAAATACTGCAAATTACTTTAATTTATAATAAAATTCTTCATCTCAATCGAAACAATGTTCATTTATATCATACTACTTGACAAAGTGAGATCTTCTTATGTTCTTTCTTGAGCAATTTTTATCCCCTCTTTTCGTACACTTGCAAAAGCTGGAGTCTTCTCTAAAACAACCACTTTACTCTTTGGGGTAGAGGTCAGATCTCCATACATCCCCAGACCCCACCTCCAGGTGGGACATACTGGGTTTGTTTGGTTTGATTTAGTTTAAGGTTTGTTCGTTAAATGTGTGGTTTGCTACAGTAACAATGCAAGCTCAGAAAGATGCTCCTCCTGACATGCAATGTAAGGACAAGTTTCTCCTTCAGAGTGTAGTTGCAAGCCCAGGAGCAACCCCAAAGGACATCACCCCTGAAATGGTAAGAAATATGTTTCCAGTTAATTGTTGCATGATTTTTTTTGTTCGAGTGGTCAAGAATTGAGATCTAAGGGATGGAAGCAATGATAGGGACCTGAAGGAACTAAGGGGGTGTCTGATTTTGGGTTAATGAGCTTAATGGACTTATAGCTTAAATCATTAAGTTAAACATATTCGTTTGATTATGGCTTAATGCTAAACCATGGCTTAATTTATTGAGCCAACTAACATTGCATTTACCCATTAGGCCAATCTTTTTTCCAAAAATACCCTCTTTTCCCCCTTTTCTGGTTCTTCCATTTATGCAAATTCTTTTCCCAATTGTCTTCTTTGGCCAAATATTTTATTGTTGTTTTATTAATATCTTATCCACATTTATCAAATTTGATCGAATGTTGTTGAGTTATAAATATTGTTTTAAAAAAACTAAATTTTGATGTGTTGTTGAGGTTAAACTTGTAATTTATGAAAATAAACAATAATTTTATCTTGATTTATACAGACAACTTAATTACTATAGCTGGCTTGATGAAAAAAAATCAAACAGTCCCTAAGCTTGTCTATCCAAAATTGACAATAGTTAACAGACGAACTAATACATCTGAGTTGTATATGGATTTCAACAAGCTGAAGAGCCCAAATCAGGAGATTCCATAGGGTTGAATGGCATGTGGGGTGCTAGTTAAGATCATTTTAGGCATGATAAGAAGTAGATTACAGACGTTTAGGATCCATAATGACCATAATCTGTATGAAACTTTCTGAGACACTGATTCTAATTTTGGCTGTTGTTTGTTTTTCTTTTCTTCCGTTTTGTTTGGGCATCTCTGATGTCATAGTAGAGAGACTTCTTGTGATTCCTTAGAGGGTATGCTCTTTCGTTCTCCTATGCTTTAGTTTGATCCAAAAAAGATCTTTTTAAGTTCATCTACTGCCCCTTAACTTTATGGCGATTCTGCAAAAAGGGTATGACGCCACCCTCTGCAGTGCCCCCACTGTGCCGGTTCCATGACTATCATGGGGAAGGTCAATAGATTGTCCCAAGGGCAGATGGGTGGTGTCTGGAGTTGAACCCGAGACCTTCTACTCATTCTGCAAGGATGCCCACTTTCTTACCCGCTAGGCCAAAGCTGTTGGGACTATGGTGCCTTAACTTTTATGTCACTGGAATTCTGTCTGCTATATCTATGCTAAATTATAAAGCATTTAAGGTTTACCTCTTAAAAACTCCTAATTTTTTAAGAACACAAGTATTAAATATACAAATCAATAACGCATACAAGATCTTCCATTTTTTGTTAATATTCATATTTTCTTCTTCTTTAATGTTAAGAACATAGTTTTTGGAACCATCTACTATCCTTCCTTCCCAAATATAAGATCAATCAACCTAATAAACAATAGAGTATTTGAGATTTTGGAAATTTCATCTTACAATTCATCCATTTCCAAAAAACAAAAATTGTAAACAGATGAATTTAAATAGTTTACAATTAAAATTTACATTCTGCTTGCATCGCACAGGTACACTTCTAGTTTATAGTAAAGTGCTTCTGATTTTATAGTAAAGTGCTCTGATACCATATCAAGAAAGTTCGAGAGAAACCTTTTCAGATTGTGATTTCACTGAATTGATCTCAAAATACACAAGGCTTCCTATTTAATATATCTAATCACCGAATTAACAAAAAGAAAACTGAAATTACAGAAATACCATTTCGTCTTGATAGAATTCATCTTATCTTTTGATGAGTTGAAGAATTTTTACTTGTAGTGCTTTTTGTAACAGTTCGCTAAGGACTCAGGGCGAGTGGTGGAAGAGTGCAAATTGAGAGTGGTATATTTTCCTGCGACCCCATCAACTTCAGCAGCCATTGCACAGGGAACAGTAGACGACGTGTTTTCACCGAAGGCATCACCGAGGGCATCAGTGATCGATAGGGGGAATTTGAGTGGCACTGAGGTTGCCTTTTGGTTTGTGAAATTGCTTTTTTTTGGGAAGGGTGTCCCAGGCTATGCCTAGACTAATCCTGGCAGATTATGATTGCAAGAAATCAGTTTTGATAAATTCAGTAGCCACAATTGCTGTGGACACCTGGAACTGAACCAAGGGCAGATCCCTCTGGGCCTCAACCACTACGCCACAACCCTTGTGGTTGAAGCTGCTATTGTTCTTGATTCTCTTTATTTAACTTTGATCATGTTAGACCAATTTCTTATTTCTTTTTTGATGATTATTGCAGGCTTCAAGAAGATATGTGGATTCTCATGACAAATCCTCGGAGGTGAGTTGATTTTTAGCAATTTTTGTGGCAAAAATTATTCTCTTATTATCATAAATTTGGTTATTTTGATTTTTCTTGGGGCTATTTTTTTTTGAAGTATATAATAATTATATACGGTAAATGCAACACATAAACTCATACACCCTCCTGACATCTTGGGAGGCAAAAGGCTCAAATACAGCTAGGCCAGGCATAAGGCCCTGACTTTGTGGGACTGAATTTTGGTTGTCAAGTAATTAGCTTTATGAAATGTTTAGCATTTCTATTAGTTGCATGTCCAGCAGATTCTCCAAAATGGAGAAATTGGAGATTTTGGGCATATATTTGCTCCAATGGCTTCTCCAAAACTTTCTCCAATATGGAGAAAACATGAGAGGGTGTAAATTTCTCCAAATTTGGAGAACTCCCCAAAAATAATTACAATGAGAGAGAAACATTTTTTAATTATATTCACACCAATAGGAATCTTTGGTGTGAAATGTTTATGAGAGAAATAATATTTTATTATATATACTAATTATTTGATAATGTAATTAATGTTTTAGTCTCCAAAATAGAGGATCTGTTGGAGATTAATGTATTTTTTTTTTTGGAGATTTTGAGTTCTGGATTTTTTTGGAGTTTTTCAATTTATGAGTTCCACATATCTACTGAGGTTTGTGGGTCCCATTTAAATCAACAAAGATTTCTTAAGGCTATGGGTCTTCATGGAAACAAATGCTCTACTCTTTGGGGTAGAAGACTCGTTTGTGTACATCTCACATCCTAGACGCCACCTCTTGATAGGATATATTGGGCTTGTTTTGTTTGATTTGTTATTTGAATCAATAGAGATTGGATCCACAAAATGCTTACTTCTAACTTGTTTTTCAAATTTCAACACTCACTTTGTTGCTTTCAAGTTCTTTCCTGAATGCTCTTCTTATGCTCTTTTTCTGCAAACTCTTTGAGCAATCTTTATCTGCACACCATGAACAAGCCCAGGGTCTTCACCGAACTGCTCTACTCTTTGGGGTGTAGGGAGGTCAGGTCTGCATACATCTCAACCAGTCAGACCCCACCTTTGGGTGGGATATACTAGGCTTGTTGGTTTCATTAGTTTTTAGATTGGATCCACAAATTGGTGGATACGAATGAGTTAGTTAACCATGCTCATGGATTTTTTTTCAGGTGAGAGCCCTTATTTCACAGTTGACAGATGAGAAGAATGCTGCTATTGAACAAAGTAACAAAATTCGAAAAGAATTGGTGAGTCGTTCTTTTCCCTTTTTGCCCTTTCATAATCCATCCTTTAGAAGTCCTTTTGATAAATCTTGTCGCAACAAAACTTTTTCATAAGCCAGTGGCCTTAACCGAAACAGCCTCTCTACCCCTTAGGGTAGAGGAAAGATTTGTCTACATCCTATCCCTCCCAGATCCTAACTTTAGAGTGAGATATACTGTATATATTTGGTCTAGTTCCTGTCATAATCCGCCCTCATCCATTCCATCACAGACCCTGCTCTCTAGCGAGATATGCTGTATATGTTTGGTTTGATTCCTGTCATAATCCTCGTACCTAGGGATGGAAACGGGGCGGGTGTATTGGGCGGGTAATTCATCCCCGCCCCCGCCCTGACTAATCCCCGAGGGTTCAGGAAACCCGTCGGGTACCCGTTTAGTATAAAAACAATGTATTTTAAAATTAAAATCATAATAAATAATTATTGGAAATCAAATATATTTGTCATTTAACAATACATGTATACATATATATTTATTTATACACTTACTATATACATATATTAAATAAAATAAAAAAGTTTATAGGGTCGCATTAGGGGCGAGTAATGCCATCCCCGCCCCCACCCGATCCCCGCTTTTTCAGGTATGAAATTAAATCCCCCTCCCCGCCCCGCCGAGGTACCCGCCAAAGCGGGGAATCCCCGCCCAGTTAGGGTCGGGTACCCGCATGTACCCGCCCCTATGGGTACAATTTCCAACTTTAATCCTAACTTTCAGACCCTACTTTCGAGTGAGATATACTATATATGCTTGGCTTGGTTCCCGGCATAATCTCTCCCTGACCCTACTCTGGAGTGAAATATACCGAGTATGTTTGATTTTGTTTGATTGTGATGAACAGGAAGTCTTGAGGCAAGCAAGCAACAAAAGCGAAGGGGGTGGCGTGTCTTTGATTGTTGCAATCATCATTGCGTTGATTGGGCTGATTCTCGGGTATATCATGAAGAATTAATTCGATATCCGTCGAGTAGAAATTTCTTTTCTTTCCTTAAATGGTCATAATTGATGTAGGAAAGGGAAGAAATTCATGAGTGGTTTGTTTCACTTCTTTTTTATCCCTAAAAGTAGTCTTATGATCATTAGAAGAGAAACTTGTAGTTGCAAAAATCTGGTAAACATTGCATTTGATGCTGTTATCAATTCTTTTGTTAAGCTAAGAAAATTAGTTTGGTGGTGGTTCTTTTTGTAACCGTAGGTTTCCGGTCCAACTTGCTTGCATGATTAATCCATGTACAAAAAAACCCGAGCCCAAAAAAGTGTGGGCTTGGCAAGCCGAGGCTTCGCATGCCTTGACGCCCGATCAAGCCTAATATTTTATGAACGAACCCGGCATGTGAATTGATTTATTTGTCAACTTTATGTCATTTTCTATATCCATTTACTTTAAAATGTATTATTTAGTATTAATTAAATAACAGATAATTAAACAATGATTGTTACTAATAATTTCCATCATACAACATATTTTATAATATTATATATTAATTAAATAAGTTTGAAATCAATATTTATAAACAAAGTTTAATAGTAATTATTTCGAATTCACATTTTTATTGCTATAAATGTTTGAGAAAAATCTACAAAAACTAAATGGACTTCAATATTTATAATGATTAAGTCTTTAAACAATTTTTTAAAACAAATAAATTATTAAACATTTTAAAACCATAAATAACTCCTTAAACTTTTTAACACTTGTTAAAATAACTCCTTACACATTTTAAAGATAAATAATTTAAAAAATCGAACACTATTTAAAAGAAAATAAAGCGGATAGAGCCTTCCAGATGCTTCGTCATTTGTCTACGGTTTTTCCAGGATCTTCTACACTTACCTTTTCTCTGTATATAAAAGCCTGCTCTACTTCATAACTCCGCCACGTAAGTAACGAGCGTCGTCACAATCCGAAAAAAAGCGTCCGATATAATCCTCGCTGCATTCGTCGCCGACGATAGTCATCTACCACCGGAGAAATGGCTACCTCCGTCGCTCTCAAGAGAGGCATCACTGCAGTTACTCCTCTCAACAGGCTTTTTGCTCCAATCCGTTCCGTCTCTGCCGCTCCTTGCCTCCGACGGTCGTTCAATACTGATTCCTCTCAGGTTTCCGCTTATGAAGATTTTAATCGAAGCGTTGATGCGGATCGCCGTCCTGATTCGTCCGTCTATCGCCGCCGTGACAACGATTTCTTCTTAGGTGAGTTGCGTGTTTTAACTATTGATTCTTCGCCTGAAACCTGAGAGCGGTAGATCCTGACCAAATGGAGAAGTTCATTCACTAGTTCTTTCTGTTTCCCTAAATTAAATCGTTATAATAGGTCACTGGATTTCTCAACTTAACGATTTCGCATTTTATGTTCGTTTGTTTCAGCAGCTTCTGTTCATCCTGGCTTTGTTTTTGACACTATTCTATCGAATTGCTTATGAGATTTGTTTTGCTGTTATATGTAACTTAATTCATACATTTTTAGTATCTATTTCATGAATTCTGAAGGTTCCTCTAATAATATTCTGCATGTTTAACGATTTTGGATTAAATTTATCGGTTTTCGTATTTTATGTTCGTTTGTTTCAGCAACTGCTCTACATCCTGGCTTTATTATAAGAATATTCAATCGCATTGCTTACGAGATTTGTTTTGCTCTCTTTGATTCATACATCTTCTGTTTGTACTTCATGAATTCTGAAGATTTACGTGTTAACGTTCTGTACGTGTAACGATTTCAGATCTGTTTGATCCAATCTCTCCGACGAGAAGCCTGAGCCAGATACTCAACATGATGGACAAATTCGTGGACAATCCGTTCATGTCCGCATCTCGTGGAATAGGATTCGGACCAAGGAGGTCATGGGACGCAAATGAAAACGAAGAGACTCTCAGCCTACGGTTTGACATGCCAGGCCTGGACAAAGACAATGTCAAGATCTCTGTCGAACAGAACACACTAATCATCAAAGCGGAGGCGGAGAAGGAGTCGGAGGATGATGATGAGCCGCCGCGGAGGTACTCTTCGAGAATCGATCTGCCGATGGATGTATACAAGCTGGAGGAGATCAAGGCGGAGATGAAGAATGGTGTGCTGAAAATTACGGTTCCGAAAGTGAAGACAGAGGAAAGGAAAGAAGTGAGGCAGATTCAAGTAGAGTGAATATGAGATGGTTTTAGTTGGAGTAGAAAATAACAAATGGTTTTTGTGCTAATTGTGGTCAATACTTGTTGAATTTGCTTGTACTGAACTTCTTTGATTTGCATATTAATGGGTTTGTTCTACTAAAAAGTGTCGGAGAAGATTTTGAAAGAAGGTTCGTTTTTACTATAATTGCAAAATTGAGCAAGTATTTTGTAGTATAATGAGACTAATAATCGTACTTACTAGTAGTTTAAAGGTCTTGAATACCTTTTGTGACTATCTTTAACTGATTACCTTTCATGAAATGATTGGGTACAAAGTTTCGATATCTGGGAAACCGACCGACCAGATCATTTATCTGTGGTTGGATTTTGTCAATCAATCTAATCAAATTCAGTTAACATTGTATAACCGATTCAATCCAACGCAATATATGTTTGGATCATTCTGGTTTTATTTATTGGATATTTGGATAATACAATCGAATTGAATCTTTAAGGATGATAATTTAATTTAATTTGTCAAAACAAATTCTAATTTAAGCAAATTAAAAACAAATTAATTGAATGATAGTTTATTTAAGTTAATTGAATAATGGTTGGATATGATGGAATGAGGATGATTAATTGGATGTTGGCCGAGTCGGTTTGATTTGAATATGTTTTGTTCAACCGATTCAAATTAGATGTTGAATTTTTCAATCCGATTATATCCAAGTTAATATAGATATTCAATTATTGTCGTTTGTTTTTAATTTGATCAGTTTTGAACTGATAGAGTTTCTGCATATCCATAATTGAAAGACCGTGAAATTTAAAAAAAAAAGCAAAATATTGAACTTTTCATATATTAAGAGAATTCGAAAAAGTTGCATCGTATTATTTAAGTAATTATTTTTATTTTTAATTTGATATGATTTTTTGTTGGTAATCTTATAAGGTACTAAAATTATGGCTTTAATTTTCTACGAGCTTATAAGATCCTAAGAATATAAATACTAAATTCGATTTTAAAAATGGAATCCCTCTCTGATTTAATGGGTTTTCTTTTCTTTTCTTCCTATCCAACTGAATTTGGATTCTAAGAGCACCCACATGGGGCTTGCAAATAGATTGCAAAAGCAATTGCAAAAATGCAATTTTGTGCCACATAGGATTTCACTTGCAAAATTTGCAAGTCAATTTGCAAGCCACATGGCCCACTCACTTCTCTCCAATTTTATTTTTTTTTCTTTTAATTATTTAAATAAACTATTTTTATACAAAACAATTAATTTTATAAATTAATAATGTTAATATATTTTTAATT
>NC_037543.1:613729-615272 GCF_001531365.2 Cynara cardunculus var. scolymus
AATGTATATATAAATAATTTATAAAATAGTTAATAAATGTTGTAGTGGGGACCACTTTTGAAAGTGTAGGTGACGTGGCACAGTTGAAAATGTTGTAGGTGAATTACAGGTGTGTGGAAGATAATTGTAAAAGCTGATGTGATATAATTGAAAGTGTAAATGGATTGGAGGGATGTGGATGGTCTAACTTGATTTACACTTCTTTGATATCATATTTTTGTAGGGACCCTATAAAGAGTTATTCTCTGGTTCCTTCAACAATCAATTATTTGATTATAATTTTGAGTTTTGTTTCGTAAAATTAATAAAATAAATAAATATATTGTTTATTTTATTATGTCTAGATTATATTTTAATATTAATAATCAATACAAATCACATATAATAATAAATATTTTAATTATTAAAACTCCTCTTATCAATCAAAAATTTTTATTTAGATTTATATTTAGATTTATTACCAACATAAATAAAAAGTTTCGATAATAAAAATATTTAATTATTACATCTGATTTTTATATATTTAATCCGATCAAATAAAAATAAGATATTATTTATATTGGACATAAATTGGTTGACTAAGAATGATCTTCAAAAGAAGAGTGATGGTATTTGGTCACTCTTATATGTATGCCATATATACAAGTAAGTTGCTTTTGCAATTTTCTCTCTAGAAATCACCTACAACTTATGCTTCATTTTCTTTTTAAGTTTTGAAACCATGACTAACATCACGAGAAGGTAAAATGATTCAGATTGTTTGCATGGATGTCATGGAGATATCAAGTCTTGTTTGTTGCTATGATTCAAAGTTCCTCTAACTCTGAGATATAATTTCGAAACACCCAGCTTATTCCAGTTCGTATGAGTTCTTAGAGGGTTATAGTTTTATTTTCCGCAATGATTGAGATCCAATTTTCCAACAAACATGCCTAGGAAGCTACTTTTAATCTAAGCCTTGTTCATTTTGTTAACATGCCTCCTTGCTCACCAGTGGCACTTATGGTCGATTTTCATAACCCACCACTCCTTTACTTCATTCTAAACTTGCTAGGAAACATTGGTTGTTGGTATCAAAGTGCCTTTGGCCTAGTGGTGTTGTAGCCCTTGACCTTCTAGGAGGTCAGGGGTTTAAATCTCACCATAAGTGAGAAAAATGTATGAGTTTATTTGATGCATTTGTCTTGTCGTACATAAATATTATATACTAAAAAAAAAACATTGGTTGATGTTTCTGTTAAATATATTTAAGTTTTTGTTTTTTAGTTAAAAATAGATACATGTATAAAAGCCCTGCCTTTCTCCATAACGTAGCGTCCTGAGAGCACCCACATAGGGGCTTGCAAATTGAATTGCAAAACCATTTTTGTCAGACAATTGCTGCCATGTAGGATTCAAATTGCAAATTTTGCAATTCAACTTGAAAGCCACGTGCACCAACCACCTCTCCAAAACTATTTAAATAAATTATTTTTAATAATGTTAATATATTTTTAATGTTAATAATTTTAATAATGTTAATATATTTTTAATAATTTTAATA
>NC_037543.1:615427-639854 GCF_001531365.2 Cynara cardunculus var. scolymus
TGTATATATAAATAATTTATAAAATAGTTAATAAATGTTGTAGTGGGGACCACTTTTGAAAGTGTAGGTGACGTGGCACAGTTGAAAGTGTTGTAGGTGAATTGCAGGTGTGTGGAAGATAATTGCAAAAGTTGATGTGGCACAATTGAAAGTGTAAATGAATTGCAGGGATGTGGATGGTCTGACAATCCAAAAAAAGCGTTCGATATTATCCTTGTTGTGATCACATCGCCGACAATTGTGATCCCATCGCCGACAATTGTGATCCACCACCGTCCACCGGAGAAATGGCTACCTTAGTCGCTCTCAAGAGAGGCATCACCGCAGTTACTGCATTTAGCAAACTTTTTGCTCCAATCCGCTCTGTCTCAGCTGTTCTTTGCGTCCCACGGTGGTTCCATACTGACTCCTCTCGTGCTTTTTCTTATGATGATTTCAAGCGAAGAGTTGATGTGGATCGCCATCCTAATTCCGCTCCTTTTAGCAAGCTATTTGCCCCCATTCTCTCCGTCTCTGCTGTTCCTTGCGTCCCACGGTGGTTCGATACTGACTCCTCTCATGCGTTCGCTTATCATAATGTCAATCGAAGCGTTGATGCAGATCGCCGTCCTGATTCCACTGTCTCTCGCCGCCGTGACAACGACGTCTTCTCAGGTGAGCTGCATGTTATAACTTTTGATTCTTCGGCTAAAATTAGAGATCGGCAGATTTTGACGAATTGGAGAAGTTCATTCACTAATTGTTTCTGTTCTCTAACTAAAATCGTTACGATAGTACGTGAATAGTCCGCTGGACTCCTCAACATATCGTGTTTTGTATTTTATGTTCGTTTGTTTCAGCAACCTCTGTACATCCTGGCTTTGTTCTTCATAATATCAATCGTATTGCTTATGAGATTTGTTTTGCTTTCATATGTAACAGCAAAACACTGTGAAGGTAACCTTCATAGTGTTTTCGCCGTGAAGGTTTGACTTTTTTTTTACCTTTGTTGTGACGTTTCAAATGTAAAAATATTGTCTCATTTATCTCATGAAAACATGTTGGTCTCACGTAAACTGAACCCTTGTTTATAAAGATGTCCTCAAAAGTTATTTGTCAACAATGTTTATACTATCAATGTGAAGATCGTTTTTTTTTTTTTTTTGTAAGGGTATCCGGGCCGCCCGACTAATCCCCGGCAATTTTGGAGGCTAAACATGGCCCCACTTAAATGTCGCCAACACTCCTCTCTCAGGGTTCGAACTCGGGTTCATGACTATGCCATGCCCAAGCCTTTACCACTAGGCTGGAAGGTCTTTGACAAGATCGTTTTCTTTACGGTAACAGATTGTGCTTTTTTACCCAAGACTATCAAACATGAATCCCACAAACACCCTCTTACTCAAGATATTCATGCCAAGTTTGTGACTTTAAATTGGACCTTATATTCCCTTTGTCAGTGATAGCCAAAATCTGGTCTCAGGTCAGAACAGTGATGTTTATAACCGGTCCTGTTAAAAATATTAAGGTTCGGTTAAGGATACTTGTAACCGGTCTTATATTAAAAAATATTTTATTTTTAAATCTCTTTTTGATAAATTTTTATAAATACTTTAATATTATTCTAATATACTTTAAAATATCTAATTAAGTCAATCAAATATACTTAACAATTACGTTTTATTATAGTTTTATAATTGGTTTTCAACCAAATACACTTAAAAAAATATGTTTTATTATAGTTTATAATTGGTTTTCAATTAAATACACTTAGAAAACTAGGAATACATATAAAAAACATTTTTTTGAAAAAAAAATGGGCCAGGCCTTGTTTCTGGATGAAGACCATAAACGGTCCTTAATAGGGGGTCCGACCTGTGTCGGGTCAGTTGTCGGTCCCGAGCTGGGCTGGACCCATTTAGCCATCTCTACTGATCATAGGTGTTGCAAACGACATAAAGTCCCGTGAGATGGAGATACATCCCAAGTATTGGCTTTATCATTGTCATGAATACGATAACTCTTTCCATCTTGAATACATTGGGAAAAGTGATAGGTTTGAAAACTGCACATTTGGTCTTAGTGAAATTTTTAAAAGTGGACCTCAAATTTGATAAATCTAGAAATCATTTTTATGGTTTTCATTTTGTTTTGAAAATCGTACCTGATCTTTAATTTTGTTAAAAAAATGTTCGTTAGATAAGGGCGTTTTTGTCTTTTTCATTTTATTGCATTTTTCAATTTTTTTTGTCTTTTGTCGTTTTTCTTAATTTGTAGTAGACATTCAAACTATAGGGACCAACTCTGTGAAAAAAAAAATTTCTTTTGAGAAGATCATCTAAGGGAAGTCATTAACGGAGTTAGTGATTATTGATCACTTTCAAAGCAAAATGAGAATCACAACGACGGTTTCTAGAGTTATCAAAGTTCAGATCCCACTTTTAAAGATCTATCTTACTAAAATCATATAAATGGGCCTCACAATTGAAGCCCAACCAAGGCCTTTTATTCTTACGGCCCAATCCACCACTCACCCAACCTTCACATAAATTGTAAATTTATTTTCATTTGCGAATTACTTTTATATTTTTTTAATTATATCAAGAAAAATTAAGAAAAACTCAATGAAATTTTTTATTTTAAATAAAAAAACCATTTTTAAATGATAATTCCTCATTTTTTTAATAAATAAATCTCACATTTTTTTAATTTAAAAAAACTACTTTATAATCGACTAGAAAGATTTTTAAGTAAAAGAAACATAAATCAGGTTTATCATAGTCAAATCCTACTCCACTCAAACCCCTTCATATAACGGCGTTGCTCTGCTTGCCACTTTACGTCACCCCATTATTGTTCGTTCATTGTACCGCCGTTGCCATCGATCTTCTTCTTTTTTATCAATTCATTTTGTCTTTCAGTTTTTTTTTACAACAATTTAACAGAACACTTATGAACATATCAGAAAAATGGAGAATTGAAACACACAAAAAAGATCAAAAAGATGAGATCGATGGTATATTTGACATTCAAGTCAGATTGATCCAAGAGTAAAAATCTCTTCTTATACCTCTTACTATAACTCCCTTATTTACTAGAAACCAATCCTAATTACATTACCGTTTCTTAAATTAATTCAAATTAAGTAATAAATAAAAAAAGGACAAATATAAGTTGTAGAAAAAAATACGATGCACAAGATTTGATCAAGTGTAACGAAGAAAACGTAATTTACGGTGTGAATACCTGACAGAGATACGGTGTGTGTGTTAGGTTTGGAAGAAGAACATCAAGCAATGGCACATGGGGGGGGGGGGGGGGGGTGATGCCACGTGGCGGCAGAATTGGGCCGTCGGCGGCGGCAGCGTCGCTGTCGTGGAGTGGTGGTGCAAGTGGCGGTCTAGCCATTCAACTTTGTCTCTCTGCAACCCCACTCCCTGTGGGTCCCACCCCATCTGCCATAAAATTTATTTATGAACGTATGTTTTATATGATAAAAATCTCCGGTCTCAATTTCAATTTCTTATGCTTTATTTTTTTCATCAATTTCATGGTGACATAAATTATTCGTGACAAAACGTAAATTTGAATTAAATAAATCTAAAATATATATAAATTTGATGTGTCCTAAATTTATTGGTAAAACATAACATTATGAATAAGGTGTTTGAGATTGCTTATAAAAACAACTTATTGATTTATTTCGATGTCGTATCGATAATAAACACTTTTGAGTGTTTGGATAAACAACTTATATCGGTGCCAAACCGGTAATAAAAAGTTTTTGAAGAAGTTAAACTCTTCTGACTTATAATAAGTTAATAAATGTTTTTGTAGAAAAACATAAGTTATTTTAAATAAGCAATCTCAAACACCCCTAAATGTGAGATTTTAAAATTACAGGTTTTAGTCCCGTGAATTTGGCAAAAATGTGAGGAGTATTTGAGTTCACTATTAATATCAACTTCTAATCAAAACTCTTTCGATTGATTAATTAGTGTCCCCACTAAATTGTTCCACGATATTTAATCTGAAACCATTCATCTGTCTGTCTCGAAACGTTATTGTTTTTCTCTCTCATGATGGTCACAAAATTGATATAGCAGAGGAGTTTCGAAGGGTACAACATACCTTCTTTTGGCATGATTAGAATCACGAGACTATATATCCTTTTCAGAGGTAGATTTAGGTTTAGGTTAGAAAGTGTTTGTCTATCTATTTTAGTTTGATGTGTGTTCCCTGAGTTAACAAAAAATAACGGAAGAGTTTTTGGTCTACAGGTATCTGGGTTACCGGTAGAACTCTGCTTCACAAGGGTGAAGATTTCAGATCTTATCAAAGGTTTCTATGTTCGAATAACTTTTTGAACCATTCTACTTGTCTTTTTTGTTGCAAACTAACTATCAATATTTCAATAATACAAAGCGAATATCGACACTTTGTAAAGATGAGTTGTTCCAAACAAATTAATGAACGTAAATTCGCACGTTTCGTCCAGAAAAATGATGGTATTTTACAACAAAAAGGGCAAAAGGACGCATATGTAGCCATGGAAGGAACTCAAAGGTTGTCTTCTGGCTTAAAGTAACTATGAACCAAACCAAATTAACTGAAGGTGAGACATATACAGACCTAATCTTCACTCTAAACAGTAAAGTTGTTGTTTCCATTTAAAACTCCCGATATTCCAAAAAAATAACAAGAATAGCAAAAAGCTAATGATAGAACATTTGGTGATTATCCGAGTGATTTAGCAATTCGCGTTTTACGCTGAGATCCCACAACATGCGAGTCCCCTGTGTGCGTCACTTGTGGGCGCTACGGGCCCCACGTGTGTTTTTGAGATGCGGGTGGAACCCGAACCAAAACAAATTTTCGATTCGAGTTCAATTCATCGATCTGCATGCATCTACGTTATGCATAATTATTATATATCGGGACCGCGAAATTAATAAAAAGTGATAAGGGGAAGGGGACAATAGAGGATGCCAATATCTTCAATTAAAGATTCAATCACAGAAACACTTCCATGTTCTATCTTTAAACATCCTTCCTTCCATTCCTCTTACAATATCTGCATTTAATTCCCCATCCCCTAAGGGAGGTTCAACGGAAAACCTTAAAAAAATGAAAAACTGATAAACACTCTGGTAACTGTTTATCTAGATAGTATACACATGTGCATATAGGTAATTAAAGTTGATTCTTGGTTTTTATTCATGTGTGCATGTTATGCATATGAGCATACCGGACAAATTGCTTATGGATTATTTGTATGGACATGTGCATATATACTGTCCAGATAAACTATTATCAAAGTCTTCCTCAGTTTCTCATTTTTTTAAAAAATTTCTGCTGAACCTGGTCCTATGTGTGTGTATTTATTAACTTCCATGTGTGATAAGAAACCAACACAACCACATATTCAAAAGGTCACCAGTGAATCAGAGCAAACCAAATCAGACCTACAAACAGTATATACCATAAATAAACCCTTTGGTTATATATTTCCCTTTGAGAAAAAATGTCTGTTCTTCTTTACTATCTCATCCTCCATTTATGTGTTTCCATGCATGCATGCAATTCCCGCCATCTTGGCGTGTTTCCCAAGGAACCCGGAAAGGAATTTCGTCTTTTTAGCAAGGTTTGTGTCTAAAATACTTAAAATTTCCATTGTTCAAAAGTTATATATATGTATATATATATATATATATGTGTGTGTGTGTGTGTGTGTATGACAGATATGATGAATGGTTTCCTGTTTGTTTGAACCAGAATCCAGAAATAGTGGCTGAGATTGAAGGAAGAAAGGTTGATAAAGATAATATGGAACCAAAGGAGTACTTCAAGTTTGAGCTTTTATCAGATCAAGAGAAGAAGATGCATAAAGGTTTGATTTGAAGACATTTACAAATAAATTTTTTTTTTTGTGTGTGTGTATATATATATATATTGACGCAGTCATCGATCGATGTTGATATATACTCGTGTTACATACAGGGAGTGATATCAAGGTGAAAATTTCTCAAGAGGAGACCCTAATGGAGGTAAGTCGGAATTCTAAGATTGCGTCTTATGTAGTAGAGCTAAATTTGAAGGGTTGTTGGGATGGGAAGTATACTGATCTGACTTTTATTCTAAGTGGTTGTTTACATGAAAACCCCAGATATTTTCCAGAAAAACGATATGAATAGCAAAACCCTAAATCCCAAACCCTAAAAAGTGATCATAGTTTACTAACGTTTGGATGAGGATTCCTAGGTCTACAAACAGTCAAACACTCATTCATGATTTGAAATCTTAATTGGCATGCATGTATGGCCTTTGCCACTACATGATGCATGCACATCCATACTTGTGTATATATAGAATGTCGGAATTCATACGAGAACAATAACCAAATATGAGAACACATGAAAAAAGCCAAATCATACATGTGATTCACGTGACTTTGGCTGCGACCTGAGTCCATGGGCATGGTCACCTGCTTACCGCGTTGACTATTATATGATCCGTAATCGCATGTGAAAAGACATATGAAATATGATTCACATGTATGTGGTTTGGCTGTTTTCTTGTTCTCTTATGTTGACCATGTTCTCGTTTGATCCTCCCTCTCTCTCTCTATATATATATAATATATATATATATATATATTATATATTATATATATATATATATATAATATATATATATATATATATTATATATTATATATATATATATATATATAATATATATATATATATATATTATATATTATATATATATATATATATTATATATATATATATATTATATATATATATATATATTATTCAGTGATCAGTTTTTCAGCAAACTTGAATGTGGTCTCTAGATTACAAAGCCATCACCAATAATCAAAAACTCGACATCTTAGGATGTTATCAGATATCTTATTAACGTCAATAACGATTAACAAATGATGAATCATGTTATATTACGGTTTATTGTAGGGATGGAAGAATCGTGCTAGATCAACAATGGAGTACTCTAAGCAACAAGATTCGAAGGAAACTATAAACGACTCCAAGGGCAATAGTGTTAACGAAGACGTTGTAGCCATGGACTATGCGCAGCCCCATCGTAAACCACCGATCCACAACTTAAAACCCTAAAACTACTCTTTTGTTCTTACAGCTCCCTCAAATACATACATATATATATATATACATACATATATATATATATATATATATATCATGTGGGTATTCAAGTAAAGAGAATCTAAGGGAGTTTTAAGCTTAATTATATATATATATATATATATATACATACAAGTATATCTAAATAACTAGTCAGTCAATACATATATATATATATATATATATATAGTATCTTGTTATATATTGTAAGAAATGCATTCTGAGTTGTAAAGAAGGGGGGGGGGGATAATATCAACTCTAGAAATGCTGTGATTGTATGATGTATGTTATGTTGTCCAAAAGGAGTAATTGTAGTGGATGTGCATGGTCTCTTGCAATTATGTTATGTTGCAGTGTTAAAAACGTTTATATAAATAAAAAAGTGTTAGAAAATGATGTGTGTGGTCCATTGATGTTCCCATGTCTTTTATTTATTGTGTTGGTTGGTTCCTTCCTACTTAAAGAAAGAAAGACAGTTATATGGTAGTTTCTACTTGCTTGTCTCAATTAATACACTCTCTCTCTCTCTCTATCTATCTATCTATCTGGGAAAACTGCAAAAAATGAAAAAACAAACAATACCCTAGTAACCATTCATCTGAACCATATACTATATGCACATGTTCATAACATTCATATCATCATATGTGCATAAAAAGGTAGAAACCAAGAAATATCTTCGATTACTTATATGCACATGATTAAAACCTCTCTCTCTCTCTATATATATATATATATATCAGAAAGTTCAAATAAAAACCATAAATACTTTGAAAACTAGTATATCATCATTTCAAAAACTTTCAAACGCTGATAAATGTTAGAATGCCGGTTTCTAAAATAAGTAGAAAACATGTAAAGAAACTGATGCTCCAATAGCAAAGCTATCTCAAACCTGGCAAAAGAAGAAGATTAAATCAATGATGACACTTCTGGCTGAATGAGTTCTCAAGCTGCGACCAAAGAGTTGTCGTCATATGTAAAGTCTTACACTTATCGAATAGATAGGGTACTTTTAGGCATCGTAACAAGTTTTTCATGACATTTTTGAAACAAAACGTCTTATTAGTCATTTAAGTCATATTAACTATAGCCCATTTGAGCCAATCAGATAATAAAAACAGACACTTGATGTGAGCAAAAAGATAGATGAGACCTGTCCCGGGCAACCAAAGTTCTAGGACCATATTGTCGTAAAATTATACGTCATGTGGAACAATGCATGTGCAACGATAACGACCTTCTTGATGATCTTCGGCTATTGGGAAAGTTTCCAAACGAATGGATCAAAAAAGGACAAGTAATATTCATATGTGAATAACTTCAGTTGCTAAATCTGTTTTGTGTTCCTATTATTTGTGAATAGATCTGGTTGTGGTTTAAGTCTGAACATAAACAAAACAAAACAAAACAAATTGAAAAGGGAACCAATCACTTTGGCTTTTTCAAATAATGTGGATAAAGACGCAACCTTTATAACAAATAATAAGTAGTACATCACATTGAGAAGAGAAATTGTCCAAAATAGTCATTTTGGCCTCCACTCTTCACTTTATAGCCACCTTTTTAACCAATTGACTGAAAGTCAAGATTTTACAATTGTAACATTTTAGCAACTTGCGAAATCCATTTTTTTTTAATATAATATTCATAAATTAGCAATTTTGCAAGTTATTAAAGTGCAGCTTGCGAAATGTTGACGAGGAAGTGCCACTTATGCACTTGCTAAAGTGCTACTTGACACGTCAGTATTTTGAAAGTAGCACTTTATCAACTTGTGAAATTGGTACTTTATGATTATTACATTACAAAAATGGATTTCGTAAGTTGCTGAAGTGCTACTTATGAAATGTCAACTAAGGCAATCTCATCTTTATTATTATGGTAAAAATCAGTGTATCAAGATGCCAATCTTCCACCACTTCGACTGATGCGGACGTGGTTCTCTCGCTGAGTGCCCTAATCAATGAGGATAGGTTTCGATGTGGTGTGCGAAGGTAGGCTCAAGCTAAGATTTTGTTTGTCGCAGGATTCTAACTTAAACCTGATGTGTATTTAAGCAAAGTCTCTTTGCTCCTTCCCTTTGCCAACTAAGGTACACGTCCAATGACAGATTTGTGATATTATTGATGCTAACCATACATGTCTTCCATGTATGTAGTCATAGTAAGGCCCTTATTACTCTACAAAGAAAAATCTAAAGTCTAAAATTGACTAATATCCCAAAATTGGAAGTCTTAGAAGTTGTTTTGTTGTTTCCATTAAGTCCTGTACGGATAAAGCTGTCTGTGTGGATTTATCTTTCTGTGTAGATTGAGAAGGTTTTTGTTTGGTAGGGTATCTTCATAGATGTAGATGAAAGAATGACAACTTTGGAAAAAACTTGACTTTCTGTATAAAGTTCCCTTCTAAAAGCTTACTATACAAGTCACTTTCTAGATAATAATGGCACTACCAAACAATCATGTATAGCTAACTGAATAACCTGTGAGTGCCATTAATCTTGTTAAGCTGCTTTTAGCAGGTCCTTACTCAGATAAATTTACAATATATATGTTTCTAGTTTGTCTTCTTCCCCATTTGTTATTGGTGTCGACTGGGGATTATTGGTAGGGTACACAAAATCATTATTCACTGGTATTATCAACAATCCACGAGCCCTCTGGACCTAATTGTCGGAAAGAGGGTTTTTTGAATACCTAATTCCCAATATAAAAAATCAATACATCCATCCCTATTGCATTCCAAATCGCAAGCATGAATCTTCTGCAAGATCACGAACATGGCGATTTATCGAAATTCAACCACCAAGCGATCGGATACGATCAATTTTCACGATTATACTTCACAAATTATATAAATGTTACGGTGAAACAGAATCGCGACAAGAAATGCAGTTGAAAATTAGAAGAATGGAGTTGAAGTTACCGATGGATATGGATGACGCGATCGAACGGTTTTACGCCGGTGGTTGAATGGTGGTGGAGTCGTGGAGATGGGTGGGTTAGTGGCGGAGCAGCGGTGGACCAGTTGCAGAGACGGTGGGGGAGAATGGGATTGGGGGCTTTACCCGCGAGTTTCATTGAACTTTGATCTTTTTTCCAATATGTTCCCCTGTACTTTGATATTGTATACAATTCTACCCCTAATCTTTTATATTTTAACCAAATTTTTCCCCATGAAAAGTATTGGTTTCATAGCCAGTAATAAATTATTACACTTTTTAATTAATAAAAGAATAATTTTACCATTAATTACATAGAGAACTTTTCTCCATCTCTAAAAAAAATAAGTTAAGGGTAAAAAATGAAAATACACATTTACTTTTGAAAATGTACATTTATTTTGGACAAACTAAAATAATAATGTAGACGAAAGAGTATCATATTTAAAAGATGAAAAAAAGTCGGATGTTGAATAAGTTCTTAAAAAATGTCTGGTTTTATTTTAATTGTTTTTTAGACGAAAAGTATCATATTTAAAAGATAAAAAAAATTAAAAGCCGGATGTTGAATAAGTTCTTAAAAAATATTTGGTTTTATTTTAAATAGTTGATAAAATGGGATAATTAATTAAAATGTGATAAAAATTAATATAAAAATGTAATTAAGTTACAAAATGAAAATTTATTTGGAAAAAGATTCTAAATGACGTGAGGCATGCCATGTAAACAAGACTTAGAAACCACGGTGAGCCCATGGTGTTTTACAATGTGTTACTTATGACAACAAATTTATCTCTCTCTCTCTCTCTCTATATATATATATATATATATATGTGTGTGTGTGTGTGTATGTGTGTGTGAGAGAGAGATATTTACTATTATTCAATAAATCAATGATAATATAATTTAAATTGGGTTATACATCAAAAACTAACAAATAAGATATTAGAAATGTAAGAAAAATCAAATATCGTGTTAAAAATTTGCGTATTAAGCTATGACGTGCCATGGGCTTAGATACAAACTTATGGGACGCCATAACGACTGTTGTAGCAAGTTGTTTAGAACAGTGAGTATTATATATTCTAATAAAACAAAAAATGAAAAAGACAAAAAAAAGTGTAAAAGAACCAAAAAGACCTTTAAGTTAACTAATTTCTTTAACCGCTGTTAGTCAAGGGACCAAAAATGAAACAAAATGTCAGCCACATTGACTAAAATTGTCATTAATTTAAAATATTGACCCAAACTTAATAGTGAACAACAACCAAAGGACCAAAAATGTAATTTACTCTGAAATTATCCTCTAAGCATGAACAATGATGGCCCTTCTATTAGATTAATTATCAAGCACTCTTTCTTCAAATGAGTTGATTAAAATGATTAATATAAAACAAAAAAACAAAAAAAAAAAACCAGTAAACCTCACTCGAAAGTGATAAACCCCGGAAACAATAGGTGCGTTAGCAACGTCTTTGATTCAAACGAATCAAGAGCCACTACAATTCACAATGAACGGTTTTGCGAAGTTGATGAATTCAGAAGTGTTGATTCCTAGTTTCAGATCGATGTCTCCGCCACCCAACCAGAAGAAATCCGGACGAAGCTTCACAATTGCTTCGTCCAAAATAACCTACCAAGTTCACCAGGTGAGATGATTATGTATCATAAATTCATAATGCACACATATCAAAATGTCCCCTAGATCGCTTTAATTGATGTGTGCTTCTCTAAGTTAACAAAAAGTGACTGCAACCTACTGGTAGTGTCATTGCATGTGGCATTACAGATTTATAGGTTACAAGTTCAAATCCCTTGGGCTCTTTTTAACTTTTTTGGTAAGATCAGCAGAAAAGAAGAAAATATCACTTTTGGAGGTTATATGACCATCGAGGGTAGCTCAACTGGTTAGGTCCCCATTAGTCACCAATTGGAGTCCCCTTAGGGCTATTGGACGTTTGTCTGGCTATTAACTTTAACGTTGCTTTCTCAAAACCTTTTTTACGAATGAAAGGAAAGGGAAAGAGAGGAAAAGGGGAGGAAAGTAAAAAAGAATAAACTCATGTTCTAGAAACTTTTTTAGGCGAGAAAGGAAAGGAAACGGATGGAAAATAATGTTTCCAAATATGGGATTAGTCGAGGTGCAAGCAAGCTGACCCGAACACTCATGGTTATCAAAAGGAAAAAGAAAAACATGGAGGTTATACATGCCAATATGCTGCTTTGAGTTGGGATGCCATAACTTGCCTATTTTGTCATTATTAAAGGGTTAATATTTGATCAATAATGAAATATTTTATTAACTATATATAGTGTCAAACATAGAATTCTTTTTTTCTTTTTTGAAGTATATAATATTTATATACGGCAAAACCCACACACGGCTTGAAACCTTGACCTCCAAGGAGGCTTGGATCAACGGGTAACCTGAATGCCGCTAGGCCATTGACCCTTTGGCAAAGATATTAAGCCATGTATGTAATTTTGGGTCAAGAAGACAATGGTCCCTTTGAAATCCATTACTAGTTAATGTCTGAAAACTTGATGTAAGAATAAGGGGGTATCAGCATATCTTGGTTGGCATGATAGTAATAATGATTCCAGTTGAAGAACTTTAATTCAACAAGAAATGTTAAGAGGATTTGTGCAGATTTTGCTTACCGGGATGTCGGTTTTCATGCCAACGCATGTTACTCCATTGTGTTCATAACCAGTCAGCTTGTGTGATATCTCTTCTGGAGCAAGCCTTACTGCAACACCAATTCTAATGTAGTTAACATCATGGCACAAGATAATCTTGTACATTCAAATATTTTCATTCTCCCGAAAGGGTCAATGGCCCAGCGGTACCCGGGTTACCAGCAGATCCCATCCTCCTTGAAGTGTGTGTGTGAGTTTTGCCGTATACAAATGTTGTATATACTTGGAAAATTGTTTTTTTTCATCATAAGGATGCCAATGTAGCATGATGGTCAACTATTAGCATGAGTGATCCGATCAAGAATTTGGTAAATGGTGATGGTTTATATGCAGTTCAGTAAATGGTAACTTTAAAAAGATTCCTAGCCTTGTTGAACTAGAACTTGGGCCATCACTTGCCATCTCTGTGGATATTGAAAAATACTCATCATCCCAAATCCCAATTCCCACTCTTCTACCCAATTGAAGTATTTGAGGATGATAGAAACAAATGTTCCAGAACTTTTCCAAATTCTCTTAATCGACATTGAACAGATACCCTCAATGCCATAGGACATGCATTCGAATCCCACATAGCAGTTATTAGCACAGCATGCCCTATTGTCACTACCCAAGTAAGAAACCACAAACTCATCAAACATGACACTTGAACAATCATAAGAGTTATGCACAAGTTCGTTTTTCAACAAATTCAACCTTAAGGCCCAGCCAAATGGCAAACCAACTTTGGCCAGAATGCCTTTGAACTAGGATCATTTGTACCAAGACCAAATGTTTCTGATGCCCCAATCCCATTTTAAGTGACACCTAGATTCAAATTAGAAAGAAAGGTGGAAGCATATGATCACATACATAGAAATGCATAGGTCTTGCTGCATCATTCCAGCTTTAGTAATATTTTTATATGATACAGTAGGTTACTTACAGTTGAATCTCTTTTTGGGTATCTTGCCATTGTTGAGCGAATAAAGAAAGTTTTTTACAGCTTCAGCACTAAATCGAGCGGTGTACTGCAATAAACAAATATCTGAAAAATAAGAGCAGGATGGGTTGAATTGTGGCCAACAGAGACTGAAAAGTAAAAGAAAAAAGCACCTGAACAACAACAACGTAGTACTTTGAATTTTGGCGGTCACTGCAATCAGTGATATTGGATGCAGCTTGAGTATTAACCTGCAAGGAGCACCAATATACAAAAAAAAAGTATTAATATAAGGCGGAGGAGAAGTGTTGGAATCCCATTTTTAAGGTACAAAAATTTGAACACAGAGATGTAGAAAATTATTTGTTCGACGTGGCTATATTTGAGAATGTTCAGGTATTTGAATGAAGACTTAAAATTATCTTTCCGTGTGCATATAACATATAAACTTGTAGTACCCTATATGCATACTGCATACCAGAGACAAATAGACCATAAGTACCCAATAACACGTCCATGGTAAAAAGCTATGTTTGCGCACAACTCAAGTATAATCTCAAAAACAAGGGGAAAACATTAAATTCTATCCATAATTGTATCCTTTAACTCCCATGTTCAATAACGCATAGAACAAAGTTCAAATGTATTGCTGTTAATCCTCAGCTATTACAGTAGGACAAAATCATACTTTAAAACTTGAAGATGACTAGTATTTAGGAATAGCATACATTTTAACTTCCATGATTAAACAGACTATTCATAGAATAGGTGATCATTATGAAYTTATATACATTGTAAAAGCTATGAACATTGTAGTTGTAGGTGCTTATTGTATTATCAAAGAAATGCATACAAATTATCCATAATGATAAGGACCTGCTTCATCCTCTAATTACTCGTTTGTAACCCTAAGCAAGTGACCAACTCGCAGGTAGGCATAACAAATAATGCCTTGTGGTGAGTTAAACTACAAACTCTTAGCATAGTACCTGCGCGAAATTAGTCCATTAAGCTTAAACTGAAGTATTCTAGATCAGACCTCTTATCCAAGGTTCAGGATGTATTCCAACTTTAGGAAGTTAATTTAAAGTTCTCTATCTTTCCAAAAAATGTGCAAGTTGCTATATACATTAGTTTTTTACTTGTATTACATGTTTCACGTGACTATATTGTCTGCTTGCACACACCATTGAATCACTATTCTACCTGTTATATTCCTGATCATCTGTTATATTACCTATCATATCACCTGCTTGCACACACCTTTGTTTCGTGCACAAGCCAGGGGTATTTACCGGAACAGCCTCTTGATMCTAGTGGTTGAGGTAAGGTCTGCATTGCATCCTACCTCTTCCAGACCCTTATTTATCTAGGGGGTATACATGGTTCATTTGGTTTGGTTTGGTTTGGTTTATCTTTCCAAAAAATGGAACATTGCAATCTTTTCAGGACAACCAAAACTGAATAGTGTTGCTTCTTTTTGGATGACCATGATTTAAACAATCTAAAAGGTAAGTATCCAGATATTCAAATATTAAGCAGTCAAATTCACAGTAAAAGAGTATTCAAACTTCCATATTACATTTTAACTGCAAAATTAGTTCATTATGCTTAATTCAGGTATTATAGATTAGACCTCCATTTCAAGACCCAGGATAATATAAGAAGTTAAATTAAAGTATTCCCTCCATTCTTAAGTAAGAATTGGAATTTGATTTATAATGTAAAATCCAATGATTCTCAATGACAAATTGAAGAACTTCAAACACCAATACATTCTAGTTGTAGTAGGTTTATCTACGTTGGCGATTTCTTCAACAACTCCAAATACGTACATCAATTTGAAGCTGAAAATTTACATGTTTGGCATTCAAAGTCAAAAGAGCAACTATTTTCCTTTGGAACAGAGATAGTAAATAACTCAAGGACATACAGTCTATCGCCTAAACAATCGAAAATGGAAGTATCCAGAAATTCAAAAATTAAACAATCAAATTTCACAGCATAAAAACGCATTCTACCTTCCAAAATACCAAAAACCACAGTCTATTACTACTAAAAACAAATGAAATCAGTTGAATTAGACAATTAGTATTACCAGAACAATGCTTTTACATAGATGATGAATGGAGGCGGCACCGAGAATGTCTCTTCGAGATTCGAAGGACCAATCATAGTAATCGGAAGGAACGCGCTTGAATGAGAAGTCTTTGACGCCGCCGTCGACAAGGACGGCGGAGAGGCGTGCTTCGGTGGTGGTGGTGGTGATGGTAGGTAGGTCATTATTGGGAGAATTGTTGGATGGAGAAAGGATAGAGAGCTCGAGCTTTGCAATTCTATTAAGGATTTGAGCCTGTAATCTCTCCAGCTCTGTTAATTCCTCCATTTCTGGTTCGATCATCTGTTTACTCTATGCGTAGGTTGAAATTCGATTGAAGAAGAGCAAGCCGATAATAAGAGTAAGTTTCATTTTTGGTCCCTGTGGTTATATGAAAGTTATGAATCAGGTTCCTTGAGTGAAATAATTACGAGGATGGTCGTCTGTTTGTTTATCTCTTAATAGTTTCGTTAAAAAATAAGAAGCAGCCTCTGAATTGTTAAAAGATGAATATTGTTTAAAAAATCTGTAGCTTAATAGTTCTAAAACCTTTTGAGTGATATTGTATCTTGTGCTTCCCTAAACCATTAAGCATCTTAATTTCATTCTGAACAATTATCAATCATATATTATTTTAAAATATATCATAAAAGCCTTGTAATGATTCTGATTATTTAATCATCATGAACCAAACCATTCAGTAACTGTCAAACAACTTCTAACTCTATTAACCTACATCCGTTAAGTGCCTTGAGTACATTTTTGATCATTTTCTTTAGAGTTAATTATTGTTTTCGTCCTTATGGTTTGTTACTAATTTCTATTTTCATACTTATGGTTTAGAAATTGTGATTTTTATCTTTATGGTTTGTAATTTATTGTTATTTTCGTTTTTGGACTAATTTTTATCTTTTAAGTATAAGGGATCAAAATAGTAAATAATTATAAACCACAAGAACTGAAACAATAATAAATTATAAATTATAAGAATAAAAATAGCACTACATTACAAACCATAGGGGTATATACCATAATTTTTAAACCACAGGGATAAAAATCAAAATTTTTAACAAACCACATGAACGAAAAACATGATTCACTCTTGTCTCTAAAAATTAATTAATATTATTCACGAACGTCAAAATAATATAGTTGTTTGATTGGATTTATGTAAAGTTTAGAATTAAAAATAAGGTTTATTGTTGAATTATAGATAGGGGTTATGGAGAAAGTCAATCGATATAATTTGAATCGACTGATCCAATTAGAACGATCGGCCATAATTGGATGTCCAAGTAATTGGGTTGAATCTGATTGAAATTTTCAACATTCAATTTGGATCGATAGATTCTTGGATGACAGTCCAGAACCAACCAAAATCGACCACACCGAACCGATCAATATCCAATTAGTCATTAGTCATCCGATTACTGACAGCTTATAAGCGTTCGTGTTCACACAATGGGGACGAAGTTCCTTTAGTGATGGTGCAAGTGCACGCCGACACTATGATTGCTTGCAAGTAATAAAGTGGTAAAATACCGAGATCGTTTCCACAAGGATTGAAATACTAAAAATCGGAGACTTTCATGAACTTCTTGAGCATGTTTTGATTGTGAATAAAAGTTTGATTTTTGTTGGTAAAAAACTTTCAAATTCGAAATAAACAAAATAGGCTTATAAAATAAAAGAGGAGCATTGGTGTAAGTATTCCTTAAGATAAAAACACAATATAATGGTCAAAAACTTATGAGATGTTTGTAAATATTCCAATCTCGAAAGTGAATATTTATAAACAGATCCCACAAAGTTCTCACTCTCACAATCCCAAAACTTGTTGATTTAGCTAGACAGGAAAAAAAATCATACTCAAATCTCTTTATAATATAAATAATCAATGCTTAATCCTTAGCTAAATACATACAAAATTCGCATCTATACGTAATTATCAAAGACTCTCTCGAGTTTTTTGTACATCACTTAAGCCGTATTACGGATTTGTCCATCTCTAGTCTAAGATCTAATATTAACACTTCAAAGTCATCAGCTTATCCGTATTGAATTTAAGTCCCGTTTTAAGTGACCAAGTTTACGAAGTGGTAAAAAGTAAAAGCACTCAAATATTGTATAAAAATCCTAAGTTAAACTCACACTCATATAAGTAAATTAGCTTATAATGGACATGAAAAACATAATATAAGACAATAAATAAAACTTAAACGCAACTTTCATTAATATAGAACAAAAGTTTGCTGCCCACAGTGGTGAGACTGGGGGCAGCAGATTATAATTAATACAAAAAAAATTACATGCTAAAATTTAACTTAAGAGAAGAGAGACCTTAGCTAGTAAAGCTTCAAAAGGATGATCTTCAAAACGAACCTAATACCTCTTTCTATAGGAGAGGAATAAGGATGAAGCTTTTTACCCAAAAGAAATTACGCACGCAAAAACCATAGGGGCAAAGACCATCTAACAACTATTTAAAAAAAAATCAAAATACAACTTTATAAAACAACTCCAGCTGTAGAAGATCTTTAATCAAAATCTTCAAACAAACATCCTCCACAAAGTAGAAGCCTATCAAAATTCGTAAACTTCCCACATTGTCACCAGAAAGTGCAGGTTTTCGAAATAAATTTCCATCATTTGTGTTTCTATCATCTTTTTTAAAACTTTTAGAATAAACGGGGAAAACGAAGAAATTGAGTATATATATGCAAAAATGGGAGAAATTAATAAGCAATTTGTGTTGGTTTTAACACACATTAAAAATGATTAATCAATATGTTTCATTATTAGAAAATTGGATTAAATTAATACATTTATTAGATCCTATCGTTCTGATCATCCATTGGATGTCGAATGGATCCATCTGATCTCGTGGATATCTAATAAGAATATTCAATGGATGGAACCGAACCGATCCAATCATCAATTGGATTTGATTAAACCGGTTGTCCAATGTTAAACGGATTGGATCGGTTGACAAAATTCAATCAATGGATGATTGGATCAGTTCGATTCTCCTCACATCCAATAGATGTCAGCTAAACCGATGAGCAGGCTTAGTTATAGATGTCCAATTTCTTTTAAGTAATTAAATAATTGTAAAAAAATGAAGTAAAATTATTTATATGAAACATTTATGGGTTATCAACATGAATATTTTTGGTGACTATTAATGAAAAATAAAACGACATGTTAAAAATATTTATCTCTTACATAAAAGTAGATGGTAGCTTTAATGAGAGGCCTTAATTGTAAAAATTTACATTTTTCATCCAGGTCTGTAAAAATAATTTACATTTTTCACCCATGTCAGCAAAATAAAATTGCAGACCTGTGACTATTTTAGCAGCTTATAAATAAGTGGGCTAAGAGATGAAACCAACCTGTAAAAATGACTATTTTAATTAATTTTTTAATATGTAATAATTGATTTATTATTTGTATATTTAGAGAGAGAAAAAACTTATCAGTAACTTAATATTTTTTTAACTGTGAACATCGAAAAATGCAACTTGTAAGATCTTTAATATATATTAGAAGGGTATCCGCACAATGTAACATAATACATCTTGATTTTAGTGTTTCATTTTATTTTTTGTCTCTCTGTTAATATTATAACATGGTTTTGATAAAACAATAATCTTTTTATATTTGAATAAAATATAAATTCGCAGATCTCATAAAATTTTGAAAAAGTATAATGATATTACAATGAAATAACTATTTAATTCAATTTTCTTATAATTTAATTTAAATTTAATAACAAAGTAATTTATTTCGTTTTAATAATATAATTTACTATAAATATAATAACTAAATATTATGTTAGAACTCAATGATTATCCAAATTATATTTTAGATTTTTTATATGCAAATTAGATATTCATCATGTATCTGATTATGTTAATTTGCAAAAGTTACACGAGTTTTAATAAGCTGTACTTACGGATAATTTATTTGTAATCTTGAATTTTAAGTAATATGTATCAATAACAATACATGATGCATAAACAAATGTTTTTATTTTTTCTCAAATGCTTTGTAATATAGTATAGATAAGCAAGTTAGTTAATAAAATAATCATGTTTAACAAGTTATATAATTATGAAACAAATTCAAACGTCCTATAAAATGTTTTACGTAACACTAAAAGCGTCCGAATAGAGTTTAACATAGGACACTTTTTTGGCGTTTATATGGTTAAATATGTGAGAACACATGATATTGTGTTAACCTTGAGAACTCATACATCATGTGTTATTTTCTATGATTTATTTTCATCGAAGACAAGAATTTAGAATATCGATTAACATACATTTGTTTCACAATGTGTTTTTATCACATGTACTTGTTTCATACTGTAATCCTTTTTAGCTTGTTTAATCATGAAACAATAGTCAGACGTAAAGAGTTTCACATCGTGAACCGCATACATATGAAGCAAACAAATTATGAAACAAACATATGTTCATCAATACATTAAATATTAGCCTTAGATGAGAAAAAACCATATAAAACAATACGTTAAGATATAAATTCTCACGGTCATCACAATACATATTCTCAAATGATTAAGCGCATATATATATATATATATATATATATATATATATTATGCATAACGGTTTGGAAACCATACAAATACCAAATAGAGACCTAAAGTGATAGCCGAGTGTGCAAGAACAAAAGTGAAGACAAGTAAACAAGCAGCAAAAACAAAATTTAGCTCCAAACCAAGCCACAAACAAACTTGACGAATGAAAGCTAAAACAGCAACCAAAATGATCAAAGAGAAAGCAAGCATCAGTGTAGCAAGTAACTGACACAACAAAGCCAATGGAATCGATAGCAGCCATTGTTGAGCTCCCCACCTATTAGAATAAGAAGTAGCATACTCCAATTGAATGGTCTTGTTTTGAACCATATGCCCAGTGTTGCTGTCAACCTCCACAACACCTACAGCAACCAAATCGGAATCCCTTTTCTCAATCGACCTAAACTTCACTCTCGCGTCCAAACCCACCCAAAAGACCATCACATTCGCCTCCCGTGGTTTCATACAGTCGTTATGAACGGTCACAACGTCTTGGAAGTTATGAACCATTCCTGGCCCTTGGTAAAACCCGTGAATGGTGTAGTTGTCGATGGTTACGGAGGTGTTTGTGGTTATAGTTGGTGGGGAACAATGGAAGGTGACGTTAAGAAGATGTTCGTAGTAAAGGCCTACGCCTTCGTTCGTGTTTTCGATCCTGAGGTCGAAGCCGATCATCGTGGTTGTGTTGTGTGAAAAAATATGAACATGATCGAGGTAAAAGTTGGGACGATCACGAGATAGTAACATGACGACCATATTGTACGCCAAAACACCTACGGGGGCACTCAACCATTTCATAAGTAACGAGAATACGTTATCTTGTGCCATTATGTTACTAAGAAAGAGAGGTGAAATTTGATTCTTCAATGGACCAATATATATATATATATATATATATGTATGTATGTATATGTATATATATATATATATGTATGTATGTATATGTATGTATGTATATACATATATATATATATGTATGTATGTATGTATGTATGTATGTATGAGTAAAATACAAATTTAGTCCATTTGGTTTGTGAGTTGTTACACTTTCGGTTCTTAAAGTTTAGAAATTACAGTATGATATGATTTGTGAAAACGTCTAGATTTAGTCCATTATTGTAAATAGTCGTTAAAAACCCATATTATATAAAAAACATTTCAGTATTTTCTTTTTCTTTTTACTTTTACTCCCCGTCCGTCGCTGAAAATTCCCTCGTCAATCCGTCACTGAATCACTTCCCTCGTTAATACGTCGCTGAATCACTTCTCTCGCTGATCCGTTGCTGGAAGTAACCCTCGCAAATCCGTCGCTGATAGCATTACCTACGAGCTTTTGACTGAAGAACTATCAACGAAGGATCAACGACCCTTTTAGTGACGGATTTGCGTGGGAATTTTCCCTCGCTGATACTCTTCATTTTTGTAGTGATATATAGTACTTTCTCCGGTGAAACCCAACGCCACAACCATCTACCTTCTCCAATGAACCACACCGTAGACTCGATCGTCGACCACAAGTCAATATACCGACCATTACAAGTTTGTATCCTGATTTACTAGTGGTTGGCAGAGGAGATCGGCTGACGATTTGACCGGAGAAGATGATTGAAAGGGATACTGAAGAGGTGTGTGAAACTTGTTGGGGAAGGGTTGGGCGGACACATGTCATTGAATTAGTTGATGGAGCTAAAATACTTTTAGTTTTAATAGTATACAACAGTAAAAACATAAAACGGTGAAAATATCCGTCGGTTAAATTCAAACTTAATGGCCGGTCGTTAGAAGAACGGACTAAACGCGAACGTTTTTACAAACCACAATGACCATTTTATAATTTTTAAACTACAAGGACAAAAAGTGTTATAACCGACAAAGCACATAGACCGAATTTGTAATTTACTCTGTATATAATTTACAAAAACCAATTTCTTTATTATAAAAAAGTCATTTTTTAATAACCAAATGATAAAATATAATTTAATTAATTATCTATTCTATATTATAAAGCATTTCACAAAAACTTTTAAAAACCATTTTTTATGCATGTAGTACTGTTTATTGATGCATATTACTTAAAATTCAATATTATAAATAAATTATACATAAATATAACTTATTAAAGCTCCTTGTTTGAATTCATTTAACTAACTACAGATAAACATAATTAAATAGAGGATAAACATCTAATTTTAAATATAAAAAATTTAAAATATAATCAAGATAATCATTGATTTTTAACAAAAATATTTAGTTATTATCTTTAAAAAAATTATATTATCAAATAAAATAATTAAAGAAATACACAAAAATGAAAATTTTTAAATAGTTAGTTTGGTACTAATATTAATATTTTTTTTAATTTTTTATGATATTTTCATATTTATATTTTATTCAAAAACTAAAATATTATCATTTTTTTCAAAACTACATAAAATCGTATTATAACATTAACTGAAACAAAAAAAAAACATTAAAATCAAGATGTATTTTGTTGTATTATACGAATATCCTTAAACCCCACTTGAAAACGCGATGAATAGATTCTATATTTTTATTTAATTATTAAGTTATAAAATGAAAATGTATAATATGTTTAAAAAAAGACCAAGACATTTTAGGTGTTGACTTGAAAAAGTTGTGTTTGTTGAAAGTCTTTCGATTTTATTAAAATATGGGTTTTCTATATTTTCTGAAATTCGCCAAAAACTTGTAAGATATTGTCGATTAGGTCTTAGGACTTCATCAAATTTAAAGCGTTTAAATAGACTATTTTATATGATTTAATTTATAAGATCAAAATATAAAACGATCATGCCTAAAAGTATTAAAATAAGTTTATATAATGTCTATGAACATACGTCTTAACAAAAATTTTGGACACTTTCTATTAGATATTTTATAAGACATTTTTTTTAAATGTCCTATAAACCCATCTTTTTATAAGATACTTGTTTTTATGCGACACTTTTTCAAATAACATCAGAGAAATTTATTAAAATAGTCATTTTTAAGGTTTGTTTTATTTTTTAGTTATTTCTCTTCAAGTTTATTAAAATAGTCATAGGTCGACTCACGTTCGCAATTACGGACCTAGCTAAAAGATAAAAAAAAATACACTTTCTTTAACTTTTGTAGTCAAGCACAAACCAATCAGACACCACCCTTATGGTTAAGATTTGTATTTTTGGTGAATATTAATGGAAAAATAGAAGGGAAAATGACAAAACTAACCACTTTATACAACCCTCATACACAAAATAACCAGTTTTTAGGGTTTTTACAAAACTAAACGCACGGATCTCCCCCAGGGGCGATCCGTACTAGTGGGGGGGCGATCTGGCCTTTTTCTTAGATTTTTTTTTTAAATTTCTTTTTTTCCACTTGGGGCGAGCCACGTCATCGGATCGCCCCCGGGGGTGATCCAGACTTTTTTTTTTCTTTTTTTTGTAATACCAATTTCACTATAAATACCAACCTCCTATTTCATAATTTTTTCACACTTTTCCTTTCATTTCTCTTCTCATATATTCTACTCTCACAACCCTTAACTCATTAAACACAATAAACCATCACAAAACATGAAATCACGTCAAAGTGATGATGTTTGTATGTATCTTCGAAGTGGCGGTAACATTTATATATATAGAGATGCATTACGTAAAAAAAACGATATAAACGGTACAAAAATTGAAACTTCGTATTTTATACGTATATATGCATATTGGTTTTAACTCGTACGCATATTTACGTGTATTCATGTACGTTTTACGTACGTATTTTTAACGTATATATACGTACGGGTTTTAACCCATACGCATATTTACGAATCTTCACGTACGTTTTACCTACGTATTTTATACGTATATATGTGTACGGGTTAAAACCCGTATGCATATTTACGTATCTTCACGTATGTATGTACGTATATATGTGTACGTATGTATATACGTATATATATACCTACTTACATTTACGTAAAAAAAACGATATAAATTGCAGTAACGTATATATA
>NC_037543.1:640394-647431 GCF_001531365.2 Cynara cardunculus var. scolymus
TATTTATAGTGAAATTGGTATTACAAAAAAAAATTTAAAAATTTAAAAAAGCATGGATCGCCCCCAGGGGCGATCCGATGACGTGGCTCGCCCCAAGTAGAAAAAAAATTAAAAAAAAAATTTCTAAGAAAAAGGCCGGATCACCCCCGGGGGCGATCCGTGTGGTTAGTTTTGTAAAACCCTTAAAAACTGACGTGGCTCGCCCCAAGTGGAAAAAAAGAAATTTTTAAATTTTTTTCTAAGAAAAAGGCCAGATCACCCCTAAAATGTACGGATCGCCCCCGGGGGAGATCCGTGTGGTTAGTTTGGGAAAATGATGAAAATAACCACTTTATACAACCTTCTTACACAAAATAACCAGTTTTTAAAGGTTTTACAAAACTAACCACACGGATCTCCCCCCGGGGCGATCCGTACATTTCGGGGGCGATCCAGCCTTTTTCTTAGAATTTTTTTTTTAAATTTCTTTTTTTCCACTTGAGGCGAGCCACGTCATCGGATCGCCCCCGTGGGCGATCCAGGCTTTAAGTATTTTTTTTTTAATTTTTTTTTTCTTTTGTTTGTAATACCAATTTCATTATAAATATCAACCTCCTATTTCATAATTTTTCACACATTTCCTTTCATTTCTCTTATCATATATTATACTCTCACAACTTTTAACCCATTAAACACAGTCAACCATCACAAAACATGAAATCACGTCAAAGTGATGATGTTTGTGTGTTTGAAGTGGCGGTTAAACCATACGTATATATACGTTAAAAATACGTACGTAAAACGTACGTGAATATACGTAAATATGCGTACGTGTTAAAACCCGTACGCATATATACGTTAAAATACGAATTTTCAATTTTTGTACCGTTTATATCGCTTTTTTTTACGTAATGCATCTATATATATATATATATATATATATATATGTTACCGCAATTTATATCGTTTTTTTTACGTTATGCATCTATATATATACGTTACCGCAATTTATGTCGCTTTTTTTTTTACGTTATGCATATATATATATATATATAATATATATAATTTATATCGTTTTTTTACATTATGTATCTCTCTCTCTCTATATATATATACGTTACCGCAATTTATATCGTTTTTTTTACGTAAATGTAAGTAGGTATATATATACGTATATACATACGTGAAGATACGTAAATATGCGTACCTTACACATATGTACGTATAAAATACGTACGTAGAACGCACGTGAAGATACGTAAATATGCGTATGGGTTAAAACTCGTATGCATATATACGTTAAAAATACGTACGTAAAACGTACGTGAATATACGTAAATATGTGTACGTGTTAAAACCCGTACGCATATATACTTATAAAGTACGAAGTTTCAATTTTTGTACCGCTTATATCTTTTTTTTTTACGTAATGCATCTCTATATATATAAATGTTACCGCCACTTCGAAGATACATACAAACATTATCACTTTGACGTGATTTCATGTTTTGTGATGGTTTATTGTGTTTAATGGGTTAAGGGTTGTAAGAGTAGAATATATGAGAAGAGAAATGAAAAGGAAGGTGTGAAAAATTATGAAATAGGAGGTTGATATTTATAGTGAAATTGGTATTAAAAAAAAATTTAAAAAATACTTAAAGCCTGGATCGCCCCCGGGGGCGATCCGATGACGTGGCTCGCCCCAAGTGGAAAAAAATTAAAAAAAAAATTTTAAGAAAAAGGCTGGATCGCCTCCGGAAGAGATCTGTGTGGTTAGTTTTGTAAAATCTCTAAAACCTGATTATTTTGTGTAAGAGAATTGTATAAAGTAATTAGTTTTGTCATTTTCCCAAAATAAAAACATGTGTTAAAAATATTTATGTTTTATATAAAAGTAGATGGTGGCTTTAATGAGAAGCCTTAGACCACCCACATCCCTCTTGCAAATGGAATTGTAAATAAACTTTTGTCAGACAACCCACATCCCTTTTGCTGCCATGTAGATTTTTAATTGCAAAATTTGCAAGTCACTTTGAAGTTTGAAAGCCACGTGGGCCACCCACTTGCCTCCAAATTTATTTTTCTTCTTTTAATTATTTAAATAAACTATTTTTATACAAAACAACTAATTTTATAAATTAATAATGTTAATATATTTTTAATTACATTAATTATATAATAAATTAAATTATTTTAAACATTAAAATTTATAATGACATAAAATTATAATCTAATATATAAAATTACATATAACTAACATAAAACACGCACGACTAACAAAACAACACAAATAAATAGTTAATAAATGTTGTAGTGGGGACCACTTTTGAAAGTGTAGGTGAATTGCAGGTGTGTAGGTGGTAATTACAAAAGCTGACGTGGCACAGTTGAAAGTGTTGTAGGTGAATTGCAGGTGTGTAGAAGATAATTGCAAAAGCTGATGTGACACAATTGAAAGTGTAAATGGATTGCAGGGATGTGGATGGTCTTAGTTGTAAAAATAAATGGAGGGCACATGTTACTTTTTACGTCTTTCATGTTCTAAAATAAAATAATTATTTTTTAAGGTTGATTTCGTCTTTTAGTTATTTTCTCTCCAAGTTTATTAAAATAGTTACAGGTCGATCTACGTTCGTAATTGTGGACCTAGTTAAAAGATTAAAAAAAAAAAGAACACTTCTACTCTTGTCCAAAAAAATTACATTTTTCACTCAGGTACGTAAAAATTTTACATTTCTTATCCAGGTCAGCAAAAAAATTTACATTTTTCATCAAGGTCCGAAAAAAGATTTAAAATTATAGACCAAGACCAGTGACGGATCCAGAAACTTTTATAGATAGGGACACACTTAAGTGTGTGGAAAAGAATTTCAAAACCAAAATAAATCATTCAGATGAAAACAGTTTTGGGTTTTTCTGTACTAATTTATAGGAAAATATATTTCCATCGACAGGGATTTCGTGGAAATACGGTCAACCAATCATAGTCGTCCTTCGATGATATGCTAAAACCAATAAAAAAAACTCAATTGAATTATTAATATGTTGAATAAAAATATCATATTCAATTATAAACATCACAACATAATGTTCACCCAATTTTGTCTTAACACAATGAACCACAATTTTGTCGACCACATTTTACCACACAATATGAAAACAACATGCGCCAATTCGCGATGTATCATGTTCAAGAAAAACAAGAAATTGTAAGAACGGTGTGGTTCATTGTGAAATCAAGAAGAGATAACATGTAATACCTCCTCCTTCGTGTTCTTCCATTAGTCAGCTTCTCGATTTAGCATTGCATTTAGAAGTTTTTCTAGGGTTTGTATATTCAATATGTCGTCTGATTTAAGGTTTTACTGGTCGATGATGGGAAATCTTTTCTGGAAATTGTTTTTAGCAATAATCGAGTAAGGGGCCATTTACCTGATTGCTTACCCGGTAAGCGCTTACCGATATGAGTCAACACTATGATTTATTTTGATGCGTAAGATTTTAGTATATCGAATGCAACAATTTAGTGGGTAAGCGCTTACCTGGGTAAGAGTCGTCATCCTCACTTACCGGGTAAGACTCTCCATCATTCTCATCGATCTTACCCGGTAAGATTCTTGACCCTTCTCATGTTCATCCGATGAAAAATTTTATCTCTTAAGTACTTACCAAGTAAGTGTTTAGTAAACGACCCCTAACTACTATTGATATGATTACTTGATTCTTGGACCGCTCCTAAAATGGATCAACATAATTCATAAAGTATAATGACTATTATACCCTTATTCAATATCTCCTATTAATTGATTGATTGTTTTTATTGGGATTTTAGTAATATATTTTTTAATCATTGACTATTAAATTGAGTGGATAAGACTGGATCTCACAGTTATCATAAACTAACTAGTTCTCCATTGAATGACCATATATATATGGGACCTTCTTTTGAGATCCTTCTAATTTGTGAGAACTGTGCGATCTAATTTCAGACTCACAACATATTTAATACTAGAAGGATACTCGCACAATGCAACGAGATACATTGAGATAATGTTTTGTTTTATTTATTGTCGTTGTCGATATAATACGGTTTTATGTGATTTTGAGAAAACAATAATGTTTATATTCATAAAAATTTAAAAAAGAAATATATTGATAATAGTATGAAATTGATTATTTAAAAATTCTCGTTCTTTAGGTAATTTTTTTAATTCAATTTTTAATTATAATTTAATTTAGGTTTAAGGGTAAAATATACAAAATAACAATCTACTTTCATAAATTTCTTTATTATAACATTGTACTTTCAGTTTTTCTTATTACAGCAATGTACTTTTAAACTATTTTTTATTATGACATTGTACTTTGAAAAATTTACCCATTATAGCATTGGGTAACCTTTTGAATTAAATTTACCCATTATACTAGGTTTCCATGCCACCTCATTGTCCACATAGGTTGTCCACATGTACTATAGTGATGTAATTTTCTTACTACATCATTGTACTTTCAAAATTATTTTATTATAGCATCTACTAATTCTTATTAAACACTGTATTTTTAATTTTAATATTTAGATATTTTACATGTTATTTAATAAATGTATTAAATGAATTAAAAAAATTCTAATTATTCATTAATATACCAATATCAATAAAACTAGTAGAATACAACTTATCTTGCTAACAATTTTTAAAAAAATGTGTTTTTTGAAAAAAGAAAAATAAGAATTGTTACTTTTTTTACCAAAAAATATTATCTTTTAAAGAATATATATTATATTTGTTTAAAAACTTTACACTTGACGTATAAATATATAAAATTAATTAAACTTTTTTGAATTATTTATTAATATAACAATATTAAAAAATTATAGACAATAATTTATTTCGTTAATATTTTAAAGAGAACTTTAAAAGATATGTATTTATTTGAACAACATAAAATAGGAAAAGTTACCTTTTTTACAAACAAATATATCTCGAAAATAATGTTTCATATTTATTTAATAAATATTTTACTCTAAGAATATTTAATTTGAGTGCAATTTAATAAGAAAAAGTATAAAAAAATTAAATTTTTTTAAATCATAGCAATGAAAAATGAAAATCATTAATAATAATTTGAAATAGGTTTTTATTTTAATTTTTGTTAAGTCATCAAAATGATGTGGCATCCACATCACCTCATTAAAGCCACATAAGCTAAAAAGTCAAAAGATTAACCGGTTTAAAAGGTAACAGGTTACCCATTGTTATTATGGGTAGATGTTTTAAAGTACAATGTTTTAATAAAAAATAATTTGAAAGTACATTGCTGTAATAAATAAAAACAAAAGTAGAATGCTATAATAAGAAATTTTATGAAAGTAGGTTGTTATTTCATGCATTTAACCCTAGGTTTAATAACGAAGTAATTTATTTTGGTTTAATAATATAATTTTTATAAGAATAATAATTATGTATTCTATTATAACTTATAAGTGTAATTCAATGATTATCCTAATTACATTTTAGATATTTTATATTTAAAATTAGATATTTATTCTATAGTTGATTATGTTTATTTACAGTTAGTTACACAAATTCAAATATTAATCTTTAATAAGTTATAATTACGTACAATTTAGTTGTAATCTCGAATTTTAAGTAATATACAGTACTTTATGTATAAAAATAATTTTTAAAAGTATTGACCGAATGCTTTATAATATAATACAGATAAATATAAAAAAAATCAATAAAAACCCTTTAAAACAAGCTACCATATTTGGCGCTTCAAATTATTTAAAAGATTTATGAAACTATTAAGAGGTAAACAAACAACCGATATAACATAAACCCAAACTCTTTATATAGAATCAAATAAATCTCTTCAAGTCCAATTGGTTTCTTACTTCTCCCTGTCTCAAGATGACTACTGATGCTAGGGTCTATGTTGTATGCATGATGTGCATCGTCGTCATTGTGATCGTCGTTCTTGCGTGTCTCTACACAGAACCAAACCCCCCAAAGCTCTCAATCGAAGAATTCTCAGTTCCGGCGTTTAACAAAACTTCCGATCAAATCTCCGGCGACATTTACATCGACCTTAAACTCAGAAACATGAACAAAGCCGCCGGACTTTACTATGATGACCCTTTCACCCTTGCTTTCTCTTACTATCCAATTGACGAACCCTACCAGAAATACGTATGGGAATACACCGTGCCACCTTTTTATCAAGGTAATGGCAAGAGTAAACATATCATAACCCTCATCGGAAACCATCTCCGGCCGCCATCTATGGTGGTCGAGGAACAAGAAGATACCCAAGAGGTGGTGGAGACTGACGGCAAGAGTTATGAACATGTCCGAAGTCTTCTTAGGAACCAACTGCAACTGCCGTCTTCTATGGTGGTCTACGGAGAAGATGACGGTAAGAGTTTGACGGAGACTCGTCGAGAGTTGAATTCTACTCCGGCGGAGGTGGTGAGTTTTAGGGTTGATTTGATGTTCAGCTATAGGTTCAAGTTGTTGGCTGACCATAATACGCATGTTTTGGAGATGGGTGCCGACGTGATTGTGGATGCCAACTCCGGCGAGAGGGTTTCGAAAGGAAGCATTCAGTTAGTGGTGTCCGCCGCTGCAGCCACCGGAGGACCGGTCTTGGCGGTTGTTTTATTTACTTCATTTCTTTTCGTGTCCATTTGAATGTATTGTTTTTACTGTACGAATCTTATTATCTATACTATATTATAAACCATTTTACATAAACTATTAAAAACCATTTTTAATGTATAAAACACTGTTTATTAATGTATATTACTTAAAACTCAAGAATACAAGTAGATTGTATGTAAGTACAACTTATTAAAGCTTCATATCTAAATTTGTGTAACTAAATGCAGATAAACATAATCAAATACAGGATAAAAATCTCATTTTAAATATAAAAAATCTAAAAGATAATTAAGATAATCATTGAGTTCTAACAAAATATTTAATAATCATCTTTATAAAATATTATATTATTAAACCAAAAATAAATTATTTCATTATTAAACTTAAATTAAATTA
>NC_037543.1:648611-650169 GCF_001531365.2 Cynara cardunculus var. scolymus
TTTCATTATTAAACTTAAATTAAATTATAATAAAAATAAATTAAAGAAATTACATAAAAAATAAAAACTTTTAAATAATTAGGATAATCATTGAGTTTTAACAGAATATTTAATTATTATCTTTATAAAATGTTATACTTACGTGTGTCCCTATCTATAAAAGTTTATGGATCCGTCACTGGTCTTGGGTCTATGATTTTAAATCTTTTTACGGACTTTGGTGAAAAATGTAATTTTTTTTTGCTGGATGAGAAATGTAAATTTTTTACATACTTGTGTGAAAAATGTAATTTTTTTTTGGACATGAGTAGAAGTGTACTTTTTTTTAATCTTTTAACTAGGCCCACAATTACGAACGTAAATCGAACTGTAACTATTTTGATAAACTTGAAGAGAAAATAATTAAAAGATGAAATAAACCTTAAAAAATAATTATTTCACTTTAGAACATGAAAGACGTAGAAAATAACATGTGCCCTACATTTATTTTTACTTATAAGTTTTACTAAAATAGTCACAGTTCCGTAATTTTTAAATCTTTTTACAAACCTTGGTGAAAAATATAATTTTTTTTACCAACCTGGATTAGAAATGCAATTTTTTTTACGGAAAGGCGTAGAAAGTGTATTTTTTTATTATCTTTCAGTTAGGTCCGTAATTGCGAACGTGAGTCGACATATGATTATTTTGATAAACTTGAAGAGAAAATAACTAAAAAATAAAATCTACCTTAAAAATGACTATTTTAATAATTTTCTCTGATGTTATTTGAAAAAGTGTCGTGTAAAAAATAAGTATCTTATAAAAAGATTAGTTCAAAGGACATTTAAAAAAAATATCTTATAAAATATCCAATAAAAAGTGTCCAAAATTTTTGTTAAGACCTGCGGTCATAAAAATCATTTTATATTTTGGTCTTATAAATTAAATCATATAAACTTATTATAATACTTTTAGACATAATCATTTTATATTTTGGTCTTATAAATTAAATCATATAAAGTAGTCTATTTAAACGCTTTAAAATTGATGGCGTGTTATAACCTAATCTTGTTATAACGACAATATCTACAAATTTTTGGTGAATTTCATAAAATATGGAAAACCCAAATCAAAAGACTTTCAACAAACACAATTTTTTCAAGTTAACACCTAAAATGTTTTGGTCTTTTTTTAAACATATTATATATTTTTTATTTTGTAACTTAATAATTCAATAAAAATACAGAATCTATTCAACGCGTTTTCAAGTGTGGTTTTTATTTGTTTTCAAGTTATACCAGAAGGATACTCATACAATACAGCGAAATATATCTTGATTTTAATGTTTTATTTTATTTATTTCTTTTTTTGTTTCAGTTGATGTTATGATACGGTTTTATATGGTTTTGAAAAAACGATAATGTTTTAGTTTTTGAATAAAATATAAATATGAAAATATCATAAAAAATTGAAAAAAAATATATTAATATTAGTACCAAACTAACTATTTAAAAATTCTTATTTTTATGTATTTCTTTAATTCATTTTTTTATTTAATAATATAATTTTTTTAAAG
>NC_037543.1:650234-660051 GCF_001531365.2 Cynara cardunculus var. scolymus
ATCTTAATAATATTTTTAACACGTGCTTCTATTTTTCCATTAATATTCACCAAAAATACTAATCTTCTAAACTGTTTCTATTTCTCAAAAATAATAATAATAATCCCAAATTATTTTATTAAATTTGTAAATAATAAAAATCTCTGTTTTAAAATAGTCATTTTTACAGATTGATTTCATCTCTTAGCCACTTACTTACAAGTTACTAAAATAGTCACAGTTCCGCGATTTTAAATCTTTTTACAGACCTTGGTGAAAAATACAATTTTTTTTTGCTGACCTGAATGAGAAATGTAAATTTTTTTACCGATATGGGTGAAAAATGTAATTTTTTTTTACGGACAGGAGTAGAAATTGTATTTTTTTTTTATCTTTTAGCTAGGTCCGCAATTGCGAATGTGAGTCGACCTATGACTATTTTGATAAACTTAAAGAGAAAATAACTAAAAAATAAAATCTACCTTAAAAATGACTATTTTAATAAATTTCTCTGATGTTATTTGAAAAACTGTCGTGTAAAAACAAGTATCCTATAAAAAAATTACTAGATTTGGTCATAGGACATTTAAAAAATATATCTTATAAAGTAATCTATTTAAACGCTTTAAAATTGATGGCGTGTTATAACTTAATCTTGTTATCACGACAATATCTACAAATTTTTGGTGAATTTCATAAAATATGGAAAACCCAAATCAAAACACTTTCAACAAACACAAATTTTCAAGTCCACACCTAAAATGTCTTGGTCTTTTTTTAAACATGTTATATATTTTTTATTTTGTAACTTAATAATTCAATAAAAATACAGAATCTATTCAACGCGTTTTCAAGTGGGGTTTTTATTTGTTTTCAATTTATACTAGAAATTTTAAGCGACCGATTTTTTCTCACTAATCTATCGTTAATGTTTATTAATCTAAAAACAAAATTTTTATGATTACATAATTCATTTATTTATTTATATAAAACCTGACCATAATATATAACAAATCAAAACTATGAACAAATTAAAACTTATCAATTCATACGATTTAAAATATTCAATTCATATAATTTAATGTTCAAATTCATACAATCTAAAGAATGAGCAATTCTGGTTGAGGTAGGAGGGGGAGGATTTTCGATTCTCTGTAATGTATATGGATGCCTCTCGAAATTCACATGTGTGATAAAAGTAAAAAGAAAAAGAAAATACTAAAAAATGCTTTTTATATAATGGGGTTTTAACGACTATTTACAATAATGGACTAATTCTAGACGTTTTTCCAAATCATGATAATCATACTCTAGTTTCTAAACTTTAAGAACTGAAAGTGTAATAACTCACAAACCAAATGGACCAAATTTGTATTTTACTCATATATATATATATATATATATATATATATATATATATATATATATTGGTCCATTGAAGAATCAAATTTCACCTCTCTTTCTTAGAAACATAATGGCACAAGANACATACATATATATATATATGTATATACATACATACATATACATACATACATATATATATATATATACATATACATACATACATATATATATATATACATATATATATATATATATATATATTGGTCCATTGAAGAATCAAATTTCACCTCTCTTTCTTAGAAACATAATGGCACAAGATAACGTATTCTCGTTACTTATGAAATGGTTGAGTGGCCCCGTAGGTGTTTTGGCGTACAATATGGTCGTCATGTTACTATCTCGTGATCGTCCCATCTTTTACCTCGACCATTTTCATATTTTTTCACACAACACAACCACGATGATCAGCTTTGACCTCAGGATCGAAAACCCGAACGAAGGGGTAGGCCTTTACTATGAACATCTTCTTAACCTCACCTTCCATTGTTCGCCGCCAACCATAACCACAAACACCCCCATAACCATCGACAACTACACCATTCAAGGGTTCTTCCAAGGGCCAGGAATGGTTCATAACTTCCAAGACGTTGTGACGGTTCATAACGACTGTATGAAACTAGGGGAGGCGAATGTTTCTACGACGTATCCGGCGAAAGTGATGGTCTTTTGGGTGGGTTTGGATGCGAGAGTGAAGTTTAGGTCGATCGAGAAAAGGGATTCCGATTTGATTGCTGGAGGTGTTTTGGAGGTTGACAGCAAGACTGGAAATGTAGTTCTAAACAAGACCATTCAACTGGAGTATGCTACTTCTTATTCTAACAGTTGGGGAGCTCAACAATGGCTGCTATCGATTCCATTGGCGTTTTTGTGTCAGTTAGTTGCTACAGTGATGCTTGCTTTCTGTTTGATAATTGTGGTTTCTGTTTTAGCTTTCGTTCGTCAAGTTTGTTTGTGGCTTGATTTGGAGCTAAATTTGGTTTTTGGTGCTTGTTTATTTGTCTTGGCTGTTGTTCCTGCACAATCGGCTATCACGTTGGGTCTCTCTTTGGTATTTGTATGGTTTCCAAACCGTCATGCATAATATACAGAGAGAAAGATTGCTTCAAATGCAATCCATCATATTTGTACAATTCAATAAATTGAAATATTTATGGAAATGATGAGAATTCATTTATTATGATTTAAATATTTGTGGAAGATGAATAAGGTTCATTAATTATGATCACTACTTTATGTTAGGAAACAATCAAAACTTCTATATAATTTCATATTCATCAAATTAAATGGACGGTTGAGATTGGGTTGTATTGGTTGTACAAATGTAAAGGGTTGTATAATAACTCATCTCTCTTTCTCTCTCTCTCTCTCTCTCTCTCTCTCTATATATATATATATATATAAGTGCTTAATCATTTGAGAATATGTATTATGATGACCATGAGAATTTATATCTTAACGTATTGTTTTATACGATTTTTTCTCATCTAAGGCTAAGATTTAATGTATTGATGAACATATATTTGTTTTACAATATGTTTGCTTCATATATACGGTTCACAATGTGAACCTTTTACGTCTAACTACTGTTTTATAATTAAACAAGCTAAAAAGGATTACAGTATGAAACGAGTACATGTGATAAAAACACACTGTGAAACAAATATATGTTAATCGATATTCTAAATTCTTGTCTACAATGAAAATAAATCATAGGAAACAACACATGATGTATGAGTTCTCAAGGTTATCACAATATCATGTGTTCTCAAAAAAGCGGGGAGGGGGGCTTTTTTTTAGAACTCATGATATTGTGATAACCTTGAGAACTCATGCATCATGTGCTATTTCATATGATTTATTTTCATTGTAGACACATCTCGATTTCAATGTTATGTTGATATAATACGATTTTATGTGGTTTTGAGTAAACGATAATATTTTTATTTCTTAATAAAATATAAATTTAAAAATAACTTAAAAGTTTAAAAATATATATATCGATGTTAGTATCAAATTAACTATTTAAAAGTTCTTGTCTTTTTTTATAATTTTCTTTAACTCAAATTTTTTTATTATAATTTAATTTAGGTTTAACAATATAATTTTTTATAAAGATAATAATTAAGTATTTTGTAAGATATCAATGATTATCCTAATTATATTTAAGATTTTTTTTATATTTAAAATAAGATGTTTATCATGTATTTAATTATGTTTATCTGCATTGAAGCTTTAATAAGTTGTACTTACGTACAATTTACTTGTAATCTTGAATTTTACGTAATATACATCAACAAACAGTATAAAAATTTAATTTTAAGAATTTTTGTCAAATGTTTTATGATATAATATAAATATAAGTTCAAATTAAATAAATCTAAATTATATAAAAAATCTGATATATCTTAATTTTACCGTTAAAACACGCGAAATTTGAGACCACGCGTTTTTTTGTTATGGGTTTTCCACATTATATACTTGTAATGGTCTATGAAAATTCTATATCAAATCAAAATGGCACGAGAATTTGTAAATCTAATGTCGAAAGTATTCCAATGCTTGTACACTCTTATACTTTACTCTGCATTTCTTTTCGCATTCATATTAGTAACTCGTGATCGTCCCGCCTTTTATCTCGACGGTTTTCACGTTTCTTCGCTAAATGAAACCTTAATCCGTTCGACCAACACCAACACCACGACCTCATGACGATCTACTTTGACCTCAGGATCCAAAACGAGGTAGTGGGCGTTTACTACGACAATCCTCTCAAGTTAACCTTCGCTTACTTCCCACCAAATTACACGGCTACAAACACTGTCATTACCATCGCAGAGTACACCATCCAAGGGTTTTATCAAGGGAACGCAAAGGTTAAACACGTTCGAGACTTTGTGGTGGTTCAAGACTTGTTTTCGACACTCGACCACCTTAAGGGGCTAGAGGAGATGCAGACTTCTTTGATGGATCCGGCGAAAGTGGTGGTTCTGGGGGTGAATTTGGATGCTAGAGTGAAGTTTAAGTCGATTGAGAACAAAAAATCCTATTTGAAGGCCGGAGGTATCGTTGAGGTTAACGGTTACACGGGAAATATCATTCAAAAAAAGACGATCAAACTGGAGTATGATTCAGGATCAGATGCATGGGGAGTGGTTCAATGGCTACTATTTGTTCCATTGTTCTCTTTGTTTTTTATAACCGGCATCGGTTGTGTTTGTTTACCTTTGTATGTTTATAGACCTGTTAGGAGCTAAGCATTGTCTTCTTACCTATAATTACTCTTCTGTTACATTGTAGATGGGTAAGGATGGGTGGTGAAAACAACGAACATATCAATGAACATTGTTAACAATTATGAATCTCAATAAGTGAACATATCCGTGAACATTTTTAACAATTATGATTGGTTACAAATGTAGATGGGCAAGGATGGAGGGTGAAAACAGTGAACATATCTATGAACATTGTTAACAATTATGAATCCCAATAAATGAACATATCCATGAACATTTTTAACGTCTGTCTTGTTAGTTCACAATTTCCATGTTGGTTAACAATTATGTTCACACCTAACGACTAGTCATTCCGAACATGTTAAAGATGAACACGATGGAAGACATTGTAAGATGTTCATTACGCCCGGAGGAATTAAATATTTGAAAATAGCCAGATTTTATAATGTATTTTTATAAGACAATGTATTTTTATAAATGAATGTATTTTTAAATAATTTTATATATGTATTTTTATAAGACAATGTAATTTTAATTATATTAAAACACATTTTTAAAGTGTATTTGAGTGACACAATTGTAAATTTTATAATGTATTAAAAATATACATCATTAAATAAAATCTTATTTTTAATGTCGGGACCGACGGCCATTAACCGGTTATGAAGTACCTTGACTGGTCCTACCATTTTCAACCGGGACCGGTTATGGCTAGTTATGAGAAAACTTAAGACCGATTGGGACCGGCCCGGGACCGGTTTTTAGCCATCACTACCCCTTAGTATAGGATGGTTTTGAGATAATATTTATTAAATAAGTTAAAATTGATAAATAAAAGAATAGTTATTTATTTATTTATTTTAATTTTCTTTTATTTTTTGTTTCTTGTAAATTTTTATACAAGTTTTTGTACATTTTTAATAAATTTAATTCTTAATTATCTTGTTATAACATTATCTTGTTATAATATTATCTTTAGATTATTTTCCAAATATTCTAATTTATAAATCACAAATTAACAATTGTTTATTTAATACTCTAACATTATTTATATATTAAGTTTATATAATAATCTATAAATAAAGTCATGTTTTGTGAATAAAAAAATATAAAGTGAGGTTTTTATAAGAATTTTCATCGTAGGCTTTTTTTAATAGATTTATTTTACTGAGATGACAATGATATAACAGGAAAAAAAATCAGATTCTTCGAGGTTCCATTATAATGCATGCTCTCGACTTTTATTCGGTTTCAAAAATAAATACATATCACATGAGATTTTATTAATAAGAAAACAAAGCTCGTTTATTCGTCTTGATATATAAGCACTCATACATAACACCAACATATTGGTTTCTGAACAAGATCACTCAAGTACTTCAGACAATCCTTCACTCGAGTCTCCACATGTTTACAATAAGAAATAACATAATACATATATATATATATATATATATATATATATGTATATCGAAATCACGAATGATTTCAAGTATTAGTTAGTAATGCTTAATTAGTTGCAAACAAATCCAGAAGGGTAGTTCTTCCCACAAACATTAAGAAGCAAACTAAGGGTTAAAGGAATATTCAAGTTGATGCCCAGAAGACTAGCTCGAATGACTGTACACAGACAGACAGCAGCCTCCAGATCAACAAGACCTGCAATCAGACTGCAACATGGTTGTGTAGGAGGGTTTCCGATCACGATTCCGAGTAAATTTTCGAGCAAATTTACACAGACTCCGAGCTGCAGTGCATCTCTAGGACAAGTAGGGTTCGTTGATGGAGTATTACGACTCATGCCTGCATGGGCAGTTAGGGCACAAAAAATAAGGTTTATAGATAGAAGGATGGTAACGATATTGAAAGGTTTTTTTTTGGAATCCATTTAGGGTTTTTGGGTTTCTTTTGCTAAATTAGGGTTGAATAGAAAGGGGGTATTTATAGGGTGCAAAAGGGTAGATATGATAAAATATAGTGTAAATTACAATTTTGGTCCCTCTAGAATGTAAAAACTTTCGGCTTTCGTCTTTGAATTTAAGGGGTCGTTTACTAAACACTTGCCCGGTAAGTGTTTACCGGTAAATTTAACACTATCATTTACTTATCGGATAAGATTTTGGTTTACCAAAACGGTATTGTATGCAACAATTTACTCGGTAAGCGCTTACCGTGGTAAGAGTCGCCGCCTTCACTTACCGGGTAAGACTCTTGGTCCTTGTCTTGCTCTTATCGGTTAAGAATCTTGATTTTTACCATATTCATCCGGCAAGGTAAAATGAGCTGGTGTTCACTTACCCAAGTAAGCGTTTGATAAACGGCTCCTATGATGACCATCAGTATAATAAATGAAGTTAGGAGACAAAAGATCATTCGGACCTTAATCATTTGAGAACTTCAAAATTTGTGAGATCTGTAATAACTAATATTTTTTCGGTCTAAGTATAGTATTTAACGCATTGATTAACATGTATTTGTTTCACAATGTATTTGTTTTACAATGTATTTGTTTCACATGTATGCGATTCATAATGTGAAACTTTTTTACATGTACTTTTTATTTCACAAACAAGTCAAAGAGGTTCACATTGTAAACCGAATACATGTGAAACAAATGTATTTCCTAACTAGGATAAAAATGGTACGGTACCATGTTTTTCCCATATACCATGTACCAATTGTAATTGTTAGCGAAAATTTTATACCATGTACCAATCAACTATACTTGGTACAAACTTTTTCGGTTGAGACATGTTGGTACGGTTTTATACCAACACCGTAAAAGTTAAAGTTACAAATATATAAATATTGACATCTTTACCAACTAGATCTAAACACACTAAAACCATCGAACATTCAAATAACATGTGGATATGTGTTGTACCACTTATCTCTACTTATACAAACATTTAAATAACTTTCATATAATATAAGTATTCATTAGTAGCTTAATACAAGCAGCCATTTTAAACTCGAATTTATTACATTATTATACAAGAAAACCAATTTGATAAATAAAAGGAAAACGTCTTTTTTTTTTTTGAACGGTCAAAAAACGTAATTGGTACGAGACAGTGTTTCCAAAACCGAAAACCCATCCAAACTTCGGGTTTCGTTTTAATTCGTATCTAGAATTTTATCAAATTTACATGTCTCATTTTTTATTTACCAGAAAAAGAACCTACATCTGTTGTTACGTATTTAAAAGGTTAAAATTTTGTAAGATAGGTAATTTGATCGATCTTCATTGTAATTGTCGGCCATTTTTATTTGAATTTTTTGTCGTTTATTCATTAATGGTTGATCAAAATCTTTCAAATCAAAATCGTTTGTATATGATTATTTACTTGAATATTAAAAATTATATATATATTTTTTTTTTTTTTTCTATTTTTGGAATATATTAATTGTTACTCATGAGTTGGATAATTTGAGTGTCACGGGCACAACTACTACTCACATGTCAAATATTATATTTCCGTATTTATTTATTTATTTATTTTGGAAGCAAATTTTCAAGTTAATTATATGCAGAGTAAACTGGGGGTGTACATCGGATAGATTGGTAGGTTCGGGTGGGAAATTTAAAAATCCGATCGGATTTCAGATATGGAAATCAAGTCCTAAATTTTGGATTTTGGTTTGCTTTGGGCTCGGGTTGGTCGGGTTGAGGTCGATCGGGTTCGGGTTTAGTTATAATGCAATATATATATATATATATATATAGGGGCAGGTTCAAATGAAAACCATGCAATTCTAAGAAACCGTGTAAACCAAATTCGACCAATAGGAAAATTTCATTCTTTTTAAATTAAGTTTAATTAATAAGGGTATTTTGGTCATTTTCTATATTTTTATGATAAATAAGGTAGTTATTAATAAATATTAAATAAGAAAATTTAATAATGGAAATTTCTTGAATGGTAACATATTAAAATTTTTAATATATTATAATATTAAAAACTTGATTTGAATGGAGCATTCATAATGAAATTGTTTCATATGGGACGTTCATATGGGGTGAACTTCATTCCTAAAGTTCATGAAACTGTTTCATATGAGGCAAATTTCATGAAACTGTTCATAATGAAAATGTTCATAATGATGAAGCATGTTCATAATCTAATACTCTAGGCATATTGTCCAAATTAATACTCTAGACATATTATCCACTTTTATGAAAAGGTTTCATGAAACTGTTTCATAATGAAAAAGTTCATAATGATGAATCATGTTCATATGAGTGKAATAAGGAAAATGAACTATTGATGCAACGGTTTCATCAAACGTTTCAAAGCAGTTGAAAAATCGAAATAATATAATCTCTCTATTTCCTAATGAAAATATTGTAATGAATAGTTTCATAAACAAAGTTCAAAAAACAATGGTCATGAAACTGTTTCAATGTGAAAAAGTTTTATTGTAAAATGGTTTATTTGCTCCGTCTATGCATATTATACGTGTTAATGAAATAGRTGCTTTGTGATTGAAGTTTCATGGTTATCCTTGTTGCTTTGTGATTGAATGTACATCTAGGTTCATGATGATTCATGTTGTTTTGTGATTGAAGTTGATCCGTTTAGTTGGTAGGATAAAAATGAAACGGGTGCGTAATGTATTGTGTTCTTTTATAAAATAAATATATGATGAAACAGGTGCATATTATATTTTGTTCTTATGGAATTAATGTTAATGTGAAAAGATTTCATTATAAAAAGGTTCATTGATGTTATATTAATGTTAACTTTTGTTTATGGAATTAATATTACATTGATGTTAACTTTTGTTTATGGAATTAATGTTATATTGATGTTAACTTTTGATTATGGAATTAATGTTATATTGATGTTAACTTTTGTTTACCAATTTGCCCTTATCATTGAAATAAAATAATTTTTTAATATTTTTTATTTTTTAATTTTCTAAAATAAAGTAAACTAATCTTAGCCATTGATCAAGAAAATGGACGGATGAGATTAGTTTACACGGTTTACACAAATGGAACAAGTTCTTATTTGAACGCTCCTCTATATATATATATATATATATATATATATATATATATAGGGGAGTGATCAAATGCAAACCACTCAATTTGTACAAACCGTGCAAACCACATTCAACCAATCATAATTTTTCATTTTGTTTATTTTTTTTGTAATTATGAGAGGTTGATTAATCATTTTTATTGTGGAGGG
>NC_037543.1:660676-665943 GCF_001531365.2 Cynara cardunculus var. scolymus
TATATATATATATATATATATATATATATATATATATCCAATTGATATTGACGATAAATTCAATCTATTTAGAGGATTGAAAAATCGATAGTATGTTTAGAAATTAGAAAAAAAAAACACGATCGATTAAGATTTTTAGAACTTTCAAAAGATAATTAGATAAATAAGTATATTCATATAGTATTTAAAATATATATATATATATATATATGTGTGTGTGTGTGTGTTTCGGCTTTTCGGACATATTGGATAGCCAAAAATCAAACCCAACTCGAACCCAAATTTTCCCCAAAAAGTCGGTTTTTGGATTTTCGGATTTCGGGGCATTCAGGTTTTACATGAATACCTTACTTTCGGTTCGGGTTTGGGTTATAAGGGTTTCGGATTATTCGGGTTTCGGATTATAAGGATTTCGGATAATTCGGGTTTTGCACACCCTTAGAGTAAACTACAAATTTGGTCTTTGTAGATTGTTGAAAATAACATTTTTTGTTTCCACAGTTTCAAAATTATGAGATGATCATCGCAATATGCAACAATGTTTGAATTTGGTCCCCTTCCTTTAACGGCCGTTAAAAGATTCTGTTAAATGAGGGGAATTTATGTTTCTTTTATCAATTTTTTATGTTTTTTACCCAATCAAAAACCACAAAAATCGATTTTGATTGGTTAAAGACAAAAAATTGATAAAATGACGAAAATACCCGTCATTGGATGGAATTTTTCAACGACCGCTAGAGGGAGAGACTAAATCCAAACGTTTTTTTAAACCATGATGATCATCTTGTATTTGAGAAACTAGATGACGAAAAGTGTTACTTTCGACAAACCATAGGGACCACCAAATTTCAATACAACAAAATATAGGACGCCTAAAATTAAGAAACGTCCTAAAAATATATATTATAAGACATAAGTTTATAGGAGCAAAAAAAAAAAAACGTCTTATATAAAAGTGTTACAACTAGGACGTTTCTAGGCGTTTCAACAAGTTTTTGAAGACACTTCAAAAATAAAATGTCATATTAACTATTTTATACGACACTATTTGAAAAAAGTGCCCTTGTGGCCACGGAGGTTCAAATGCGGTGACTCCGGGTTATTTGCAAAACAGCTGGATTAGTCGGTTCGCATAGCGGGTTGGATATCCAGGTTAATAAAAAAAAAGTGTCCTATAAAAAATGGATTTGCATGACAATTCTCAAAAATGTCTTATAGAATAGCTAATATGACATTTTGTTTTAAAAATGTTCTAAAAAATTTGTTAAAACGTCTAAAAAATACTGTAAACTTATTGTAACTCTTTTAAATAACTTTACAGTTTTCGTACTTTATACTAAATATGTATTAAACCAAACATTGTCCTTTTAATTAAAAGAAAACGTGTATTTCTATAAGAAAACCAAACAACGTTAAGGAGACGTGTTAGTTTCGTCTACCATTCAAAGTGGTTTGTTGAGTCATATTAACGTCATCAAATATTTTTATAAGTTTTTTTTATTATTTTCTATTTATTTATTTAATTCATATATGAATTATTTTATGAACTCATGGGTTCATATATGAATCAGTTAAAATAGTTCATATGTAAATTATACGGGTTGAGTTCATATTTGAATTAATAAATAGTTCACATGTAAATTAATTAATGGATTCACACATGAACATATAATTCATATCTGAATCACATATATTCACATATAAACTCGTTTGTTGTCTATTTGTAAAATTTACAAAACTAACAACTATGTTTTTGTATAGCTGTAAATTTTGACTAGTCAAAATCGCAATTCTTGACCAGTCAAAGCCATAATTTTTGACCAATCAAATTTGATCTTGACTTTATGAAAGGTTATAATCACTTGTTAAATATTTATCACTTCTCAAAATAACATATGATTACATATATATACTTATACATCAACCATTAATCGGTTTTAATCCACCAGAAATTATGGGGAGCAAGGGGTTACATTCGAATATGAGCTAAATATTATGAAAAACAAGAAACCAAATATTCCTACTAAATGTTCATAAATATTTATCAGAGTTTTATTTATTTTTATTGCATGTGTTGTGAGCCCATCGGCAAGGGCTGAACGGGTCTTTTCCTGACTTTTTCACTAGGCAAATTATCACACCATTCGAAGGTGGGTGGCCCACCCCGCCTAGAAAAGTTATCTTTACAACTTTCTACAAGGATATTTCTCTTTAGGAAAAAGGTTATTTATAAAAATAACCGGTTTACATAACCCTTTGCCACAAAATAACCACATTTTAAAGGTTTTGCCAAAATAACCACCCGGATCGCCCGGTACACAATGGGGGCGATCCCGGGTAAAAAAAAATTCCTCAAAAGTCGAGATTACTGTTCACCTCGTTGACCGTGTTTGACCTCGCTCCCGGGGAGATCCGTATTATACCGGGGGCGATCCGGGTAAAAAAAATTGATTTTTTTTTCTAATACCAATTTCACTATAAATATCAACCTCCTAATTCATAATTTTTCACACATTCCCTTCCATTTCTTTTCTCATATATTTTACTCTCACAACCCTTAACCGACGGCGGCGGACCACGGTGGTCGGTGGCGGCGGAAAGTCGCCGATGTCGTTATACGGTAGTCTATGACGGTATGTCGAAGAATGGCTACGATATTGGTCGGGATGGTCGGTTGGATGGTCAAAACTCGATTTTTCGCTCGGTTTTTCCAGAGAAAACAGGCGGTGGGATGGTCGGTGGTGGGGATGAATGGTCCCCCACGTACAATTTATATAAAACGTTAAGTAATAAAACAAATTCATCGTCAAATGAACGTCAAATCGGCGTCAAATCGACGTCATAGAGTTGTCATATCATCAAAAACCGCGAAATCAGATATAATGTCTGATTTTTTCTCCAAAAAATCAATTAAATATTTTTTTTTCGTAACCACATTTATCATCCGGTTATTTTATAACGAAAAACCGTGAAATTTAAAATTAAATACGTAAAAAGACACACTTTATGTATTTTTCAACTTTTATTAAAAACACCCCTTAATTGTTAAATAAAAAACACAAAAAAGTTAAAATTTGGTTTAAAAAACACAGAGAAAAATAATTTTTGCGTCTCCATAATTATAAAGATTTATTTTTTAACTTTTTCCCATGAAATTTGGTTCTAAAAAAGTTAAAAAATACAACTTCAATGTTATAAAAAATACAAAAAAAACACGGGTGAACAGTACGGATCGTCCCGGAGGCGAGGTCAAACACGGTCAACGAGGTGAACAGTAATCTCGACTTTTGAGGAATTTTTTTTTTACCTGGGATCGCCCCCATTGTGTACGGGGCGATCCGGGTGGTTATTTTGGCAAAACCTCTAAAATGTTGTTATTTTGTGGCAAAAGATTGTGTAAACCGGTTATTTTTATAAACAACCCTTAGGAAAAACAAAGGGAAGAAAAAAGCTAGTTTACTTGCTTAGTGCTTGTGTGCTAAGGGAAGAAAGATCGGGAGAAAACCTTTTTTAGATCAGCAACGAATGTCTTGTATCTTTGAAGAAAGATTTTCTCAATACACCTATGTCTCAACGACTTAGTTTTTGAGTGAGGGAAGCTAGAAGATTTGCTCGGAGCTATTCACTTTCACGTGGTTGACTGGTATCAACTAGTGAGTCCAAGATGACTATATCGTCACCTAAGATTGCAGAGTCTTCCACCTTGGAGCTTACATCCTGGCTGCCTCTAGTAGGGTTGTTTATGGATTGGGTTGGTCGGTTTGAAGACATTTAAACAACCCAACTCCATAATTGCGTTTTGAAAAATCTTAATCCAACCCAACCTAACTCAACATAAATCGTGCAGGTTGGGCTGGCCGGGTTAGTCGTGTTGAATGCATTTGAATAACCCAACTCAATGAACCGCGTGGGTTGGGTTGGATTGGTCGGATTGAAACTTTTGTACATCATTTTGCAATATAACCAAGCGTTTTGTTTAAACGAACTAAAATCAAATTGAAAACATACAAAGAAAGCTAACAAACTCAAAAAAAAAACTTGAAAGTTCATGCAAATAAGAAAGTAAATCACAGTTGAAATTGTAATATAATTTTGAGTATAGCTAATTACAAGTTGGTCTAATGTTTAATATATATATATATATATATATATTAATCAATAATTTAACAATCAGATTAAATCCGTAGTATATAAAGGCATCGAATTCATCTGGTTAGGTTGAGTTTAAATTATTTTAACCCAATTACAACCCAATAGATGTGATTTTACCTAACTTTATATCAACTATATGTCAGATTACCTATCAATTGAGTTCTTTTTGGGTTTTTTCAAATTGGATTGGCCGCGTTGATCGGGTTTTTAAGCATCAAAACCTTAAATCCCTTTTTTTTTGTAAAAAGTATGAAATATGATGTCTTATTTCTTTTATAGAGAGACTAGAAGGATAATGACATAATGCAGCAATATACATCTTGATTTTAATATTTCAATTTATTCTTTATCTCAGTCGATGTTATAATATGGTCTTATGTGATTTTGAAAAAACGATGATTTTTTATTTTTGAATAAAATATAAATTTGAAAATATCATAAGAATTTGACAAAAATATATCGATATTAGTATCAAATTAATTATTTTAAAATTTCTCATTTTTTGTGTAATTTTTAATTCAATTTTTTTTATAATTTAGTTTAGATTCAATAACGAAGTAATTTAAATTTTGTTTRATAATATAATTTTCTTATAAAGATAATAATTAATTGTTTTACTAAAACTCGATAATTATTTTAATTATATGCTAGATTTTTATATTTTAAAATGAGATGTTTATCATTTATTTGATTATGTTTATTCGCAGTTAGTTACACGAATTCAAACATGGAGCTTTAATAAGTTGTACTTATGCATAATTTACTTGTAACATTGAATTTTAAGTAATATATATTAATATACAATAATTCATGTATAAAAAATGATTTTTAAGAGTTTTTTTTCAAATGTTTTATGATATAGTAGATAAGTGAGTCATTGGGGCTAAGTGATATCAAAAGTTGGGCTACAAGCCCATGCTTTTGAAGACATGAGATAAATGTATTCCATGATTAATTTCAAAAATCGTAATTATAAAAACTTGTATAATATTTTTGTATTAAATTTTATTAGAAGAGTATTCGCGCAATGCAGCGAGATACATCTTGATTTTAATATTTCATTTTATTCTTTATCTCAGTCGATGTTATAGTATGGTCTTATGTGATTTTGAAAA
>NC_037543.1:666343-670270 GCF_001531365.2 Cynara cardunculus var. scolymus
ATCCGCAATTAGTTATACGAATTCAAAAATCGAGCTTTGATAAGTTGTACTTTTGCATAATTTACTTGTAATCTTGAATTTTAAGTAATATGCATAAACAATGGTTTTTAAGAGTTTTTATCAAATGATTTATAATATAGTATAGATAAATAAATAAAGTTTTTTAAGTTGGATTTGACTCGAGACCAAATTTGGTACTGGTTATGAAAGATCAGGGTTGGTTGCAGAGTAAGATTGGTTCTAGTTTTTTTTGCCTCTGGTTCAATACTAGAAAACCAAATTACACTTCAATCACTTATTATCGAGACCGGTTTGAGATCGAAAGCGGTACCTAATTTTGACCGTCTCTATAACTCTATAATTAGATATAGGAAAAAAAAAAACAAATCCTGGGTTGGACTGCTCCCAAATCAGTCCCTATAAAATCAGATCGGCCTATATCTACCATAAATTCTAGGACCAATCTAGACTCATCTACCAGCCTCGGTTCCATCAGGTTAGTCCCGCGTCCAACCTAGTTTTCAGAAGAAAAAAAAAAACTGTAAAATCATTTATACACAAAAATAGTATTCATGTTTTTAAAATTACGATTTTCAAAATTTAATTGAAATACAAATTAAACAATACATTTAAGTATATAAAATCTCGAAAAAACTCAAAAAACCTTGAATTATAATTTATAAACCCTCTTAAAAAAAATCAAACCTATTCATCACCGTTATCGGTCCCGAACCAAGTTATCAAATACCGTTTAAAATACACAAACAATTAAGGATCGTCAATTCAAAACCGATCCCAGTTGTTTTCATGCCGATTAAGATCTAATCCGACCATCTCTATCTATAAGATCATAACCATATATATGTTAGGTCCGAATCTCTATCTATAAGATTTATAATCACATATGGTGACTCCGAGCTACACGTAAAACAGATGGTCGTCCTGAAATTAGTCGACTCGCATAGCAGATTGTATTTCCAGTTTAGTAATAAAAGAAAGATTATAAGTTATAACCATATATACGAATGGGCCGTATAACAACTGATTTGGGCCTTAACAAACCCTAATATCTAATTTTTAGGGTTTACCGGCTCTCCCTGTATATATATATATACATAGATGCAGGTTTATTGCTCACTGGATAGATCTGATGCTCCAAATTTCTTCTTTTTTTCTCTAATTTTGTGCGTTAATTTTTGGGGAGAAAACTGCAGATGATGAAAAAACTTGAATTTGGGCTGATTTCAACCATGAGGCTCCAAATCGAGCTTTTTAAAACTGATGCTTTTTATTCGATCCCCATCGTTCTCTTCTGGTTTTCTGATTAATTTTCTTCTTATGATTTCATATTTTGGTTGCTCGATCTTGTTTATTTGTGTTTCTTCGATGTTTAATTTGATTGTTGATTGAAAAAATAGGTTTCTGTAAATGCATCGAAATTAATTATTTAGGGTTTTATGTGAGTTCAAAGGAAGAAGCATAAGAAAAGATCTGAACCTTTCGTTCGTTGTTAATCTCAAACCCAATCGCATCCGATGTGAATTTTGATATGATTACATCTCATCTCGGTGCGATTGTGAATTTTGATATGATTACATCTCATCTCGGTTTATCTTGTTATTTTGATGTGAATCTGGTCTGATACTGTAGTTCTGGGTCGGGTCCGGTCGGGTTAAGAAATTGATTGGATTAGGTAAACCCATGGTGGCGATAATTTATTTTTAGGAAAGAAATATTAAAGTAAGTTAGTAGTCTAATCATGCAAAGTGTGTGGCTCGGAAGATACTTGCATGCACGATGCAGTGGGATATATATTTTAAATTTTTTATATTTAAAAATAGAATGATTATCATGTATATAATTATGTTTATTTAAAGTTAGCTACATGAATTTAAATATATACATAATTTACTTATAATCTTGAATTTTAAGTAATATGTATCAATAAACGGTATTTGATGAATCAGAAATTGTTTTTAAGTTTTTATGTCAAATGTTTTGTAACATAATATAGATAATGTTATTAAGAATTTTGATATTATTACTCCAATTATTCCTTTGATTGGATCTGTGATTAAATCTAAATTTTGTAACAGCATCAGGGCATTCTATTGATAAGGTGATTTGAGTCAATTTATCAAATTCTTTATGTATTAAATAATGAACGATTTAGAATTGATGTTAAATTTAATATGAAAATTGAGCCAAAATAAGTTATCCATGTGAGTTGTCATAAAGACATTCTCTCTCTTTATCAAACTCTTTCCAATAAGTCATCGTTTCATCAAAGAGCCTTTGGTCTAACGGTATCGTAGCCCTTGGTTTTCTAGGAGATCAATGGTTCAAACCTCACCATAGGTGAGGAAAGTGTATGAGTTTATTTGTTGCATTTGCCGTATATAAATATTACATACTTCAAAAAAAAAAAAAGCAATCGTTTCATTGGATGTGGGAGATAACCATTCGAACTAAAATTCAAAATTTGCAAAATTACTTACATCCAATAAGATTGTCTCACTGTTATTGGTTGTTTTTTTAATAATGGGTAAGATACATGAAATAGCAATCTATTTTTACAAAAAAAATTATTATAGCATTTTACTTTCAGTTTTTTTTATTACAACATGTTTTTCAAAATAATTTTTTATTTTGGTATTGTACTTTCAAATTTTACCCATTATAGCATCGAGTAAACATTTTAAATTAAATTTATTTACATGTATGATAGTGTTGACATCATATTTTTTATTATAGCATTATACTTTTAAAATTTTTTTATACCAAAATTCAAAATTTGTAAAATTCTCAAAATCCAATAAAATCGTCTCATTGTTATTGGTAGTTTTTTAGTAATTAATTCAAGATTTTGAAATACTCAAATCAAATATTACAATGTTACCTTTTATATCTATATTATTTTATTAAACAAATTTAACAAAAGTCTTAAARTYTTAAAATATTAAATAACCAAAATATCTTTTATACTACCCCAAAATATATAGTATATATATATATATATATATATAAATAACTATACTTTTATAGTTATTTATTTATATATATACTATATATTTTGAGGTTAGACTGTTCAAATTGTACTGTATAATATGTTTTGAATTAATATGTTCTTGGGTTTTTTTTTAAATATATACATATATATATATACACATATACATGTATTAATTCAACCTTAATATGAGTTTCTGGACAAGAAAAATGTTAAGCAGTTGAAATTTCATTCTAAAACTCATTTTTTTTTTGTCTTTTCATGGTTTATGATCTGTCAAATTTGTAGTTTTCTTTATTGGTTTTGAATGTTTATCTTAAAACTCAAGTTTCTTGGTTCTTAGCTCTTGGTGTAAATCGAACACATTTGTGGAGTCGTTTAAATATGTTGGATTTTAAATATATTGGAATTTAAACTGTGATACAATTTTTTTTCATCAATAGTCTGTAATTGAAACCATAACTCTTATTTATTCAAATTGTATTAATATGTAAAGACCAAATGTAACCTATATCATCGTTAAATCTTATCTTATAAAACCAGTGGAACTTCAAAATCATTAAAATTCATGGCTCCCGCCGCATTGCGTGGGTACACAACTAGTGGTACAATATTGTAAAATCTTAATCTATACTTATATATCTATACTATATTATAAAGCATTTGACAAAAATTCTTAAAAATTAATTTTTATGCGTAAAATATTATTTATTAATGCAATTACTTAAAACTTAAGATTACAAGTAGATTATGCGTAAGTACAACTTATTAAAGCTTCATATCTGAATTCGTGTAACTAACTGTARATAAAYATAATCAAATACGGGATAAATATCTCATTTTAAATATAAAAAATCTAAAATATAATTAAGATAATTATTGAGTTCTAACAGAATAATTAATTATAATCTTTGTAAAAT
>NC_037543.1:670360-725034 GCF_001531365.2 Cynara cardunculus var. scolymus
TTTTTCAAAATTTTATGATATTTTTAAATTTATATTTTATTCAAAAATAAAATCATTATTGTTTTCTTAAAAACACATAAAAACATCGATAAAGACAAATAATAAAATAGAACATTAAAATCGAGATGTGTCTCGCTGTATTGCGTGAGTATTCTTCTAGTTATATTATAAAGCATTTAATAAAAACTCTTAAAAACCATCTTTTGTGATGAAGTACTGTTTATTGATGCATATTACTTAAAATTCAAGATTACAAGTAAATTGTGCGTAAATACAACCTATTAAAGTTTTATGTTTGAATTTGTGTAACTAATTGTATATAAACATAATCAAATAAATGATAAACATCTTATTTTAAATACAAAAAATCTAAAATATAATTAGAATAATCATTGAGTTGTAACAAAATACTTAATTATTATCTGAAAAAAAATTATATTATTAAATAAAAAAATATGAATTAAAAAATATACAAAAAAAGGGGAATTTTTAAATACTTGGTTTAGTACTAATATATAAAAAATCACTTTTTTATGATATCTTCATATTTATATTTTTATTCAAAAAAACATTATCGTTTTCTCAAAAACACATAAAACCATATTATAACATCGACTGAGACAAAAAAAAACGAAACATTAAAATCGAGATGTATTTCACTGCATTGTGCGAGTATCTTCTACTAATTATTAGTTGATGGTAGTTGGATGTAGGGGTGTTCAAAAAAACCGTTTGATCGCTCAAACCGGATCGTTTTTTGGCGGTTTAAGCAAATTGGCGGTCCGGTTTGGTTTGGAAAATAGCAAAACCGGGCGGTTCAGTCTACGGTCCGGAACCTTTTTTGGACGGTTTGGACAAAATCGTCCGCCAAATACATACATACATACATACATACATACATATATATATATATATATATATATAATAAATTTGATAAAAAGTTGAAAATCCTCTTTTTTTTAAAGTCACATAAATTTATAAAATAAAATTGTAAAAAATAATCATGTATTATATTATATTACTTTTTTTTATTAACCTGTATATCCAACCCGCTATGCGAGGCGACCAATTCCTAGATGACCATCTGCTTTGTGGGTAGTCCGAAGTCACCGCATTTGAACCTCTATGGATTTGAACCTGGGACCTCTAAGTACTTTTAAACGTTGGAATTCAAGTTTAAACCAATCAGGCACCACCCTTATGATTTATTATATTATATTACTTGTAATTTAAATAAAAGAAAGTACAAAAAGAATCATTTCACTTGCAATAATATTGTTTAATTATTTTTACCAACTTGATTTATATAGTGATTTTTATTTGTTCAAGTTGCTCTAACAAATAAAAATAAAAAATAAAAATATTAAAAAAAAAGATTCTTTTGTTAAATAACACTTGTAACTTGTAAATTATGTTATGAAGATGAACAAGAGATAATGACTACATACAAATAAATCATATATTTTTTATATTAATATATTTTTTTTTAATAAATTGGCTCGTCGTTGATTTTTACAGCTGTAAGTTTTAACGGTAATTGATTATGCTATAAAAACCAGCACATGAAAAGTAATTTCTGTAAGAAAAAAATTCAAAGACAAGTGTTGTAGACGATTTAATTGTCATCGTAAATACGAGTAGAAATCAACAACGATTTGAGTTACGTTCAAGTGTTCAAACAAGGATATCGTTAGAAAACGATGACCATCCTATAGTGGTTGTGATGACGACAATGATGACGTGGTAGTGTTGGGGTTGGTGGCAGTTGTGATGACGACAGTAGTTGGTGTTGAGGATGAGTGGTGGTGGGTGGCGGTGTGATGGCGATAACATACACAAAATAACTCCAAAGACCCAAAGCCCGATTAAGATACTTTGTAACTGATCCACGTCTCGGTCCCGGGCCGGACCCAAATCGGTCCCACTTTTTTTAAAGAAAAAATTGATTTTTTACATTTAATTTTTTTAAAGAATACAAAAACGTTATTGTAATACACTTTAAAATATGTAATATAGTCAATAAAATACACTTAAAATATACATTTTATTATAATTTGTTAAAAATGGAAATTGGACACGAGCCGAAATCACGAATTATAATGAGAATTGTGAACGTCTTTTTTGCATTTTTGAGTTGATATATTCCTCCATACGCCATATGACTTATTTATATTGTATATAAAGAATCAATGGAACAAAAGTGAAAAAAAAAGGTCATATGAGCGACTATAAAAAACATAACATTTTCTGGAAAAAAATCGGGCCGGGCCCATAATAGATCCCAGACCGAGTCAGGCCCGGCTTTGTTTTTTGATGAAAAGTGTAACCAGTCCTTAACCGACGATCCTAAACCGGTCCCAATCGGACCTCCGCCGGTCCTGGGCCAAGCCAGGGAGCTCCATATAAATATTTGACATTCTTTATTATATGTATAAGTGTGTATATATATATATATATATATAGACCAAGGGTTTTTCATAAGACCCGTAAGACCAATTTATGTTCATTGATCGACTTTATAAGTTAAAGATCTAATGGTCTAAATTGCACGGTGGCAATTTTGTAATTATTGAGAAGTCTCGTGGCGTTTATGAATGTTTAGATTTTCAGATTATAGATCTAATCCAAGGGTTTAGAATTGGTCTTACGGGTCTCACGAAAAACCATTGGTCTCACATAATCCCAAGTCTATATATATATATATATATATATACATATATATATATATATATATCATGTCATATGCTTATTTTGTTTTGTTAAAAAAGTAAAGAAAAGATAATATATTTTTGTAATATATGGAACATGATTGAGATAATAATGTATTATTTTGCTTCTCATATTATTTTCTATGCATTTCACTTTCTATATTAATTTAAATACAAGGGGTTGTTTGTTTACATCTTAATAAAGAGGAAACATCTGAATCGTTAAGAGATGAATCTTGTTTTACAAAAAAATTATATGTCTCTTACTGGTTCTAAAACGTTCCGAATGATTTTGTATCATGGGCCCCCTTAACCATTCAACGCTCTAATTTTGTTGTAAATAATTATCAAACAATTATATTTTATTTTATACTATATTATGAGAGCCTATTAACCATTCAACAACTGTCAAACAGCCTCTAAATAGTAAGATTAAAGATACTTTATAAACTCAAAATTATAAATTTGACAAATAAAAAAAAGATATAATAATTGAGCAATTTTAGAGTTTCAAAGGCATGTGATTGCATGTATCCCCCTTACTAAATAAAGCAAAGCAAGCAGTACTACTTTATTAGACCACATGTGAATTGTCATTATTTGGCATGGCTCTTCTTTAAAATATAAATATTTAAATTCTTTTAATAATTATATATATATATAACTGTATATATCATTCTTTTTTTAAATTTAAAGTTATTAAAATTTAATATTTTTATTTAAATATTATACAGTTCAGAAAGCAATAAAATTGAACTCGAAGGCCAACTCCAACTTACAACACCATTTTGATATTAAACCAACAGCAAAATGGTGATTATTAACTATAAGGGTGGTGTCTGATTAGTTTAAGCATGAACTTCAAAGATCAAAAGTATTTAGAGGTCCCAAGTTCAAATCCAAAGAGGAAGAAAAATCTTCTTGTGATAACGGAGGTTCAAATGCGATAACTCTGGCTACCCGCAAAGCAGGTAGTCGTATTAGGATTAGTCGACTCGCATAGGGGGTTGGATATCCAGATTAATAAAAAAAATTGTGATTATTTTAATAATTTTATTTTCCCATTATAATTATAGAAATAACACAAAAAATATGTTTCTAGTATTGGAAGAAAATAAATGGAGCGAGAAAATAAATGATACGAGTACAAAATAAATGGAGCGAGAGGCTGCAACTGATCCGTTTTTTCCTTATTCATCGTTATTAACAGTTGTGCTGGTGAGACGAACTTCCTCCTCTTCTCCACCCCATCTATTCATTCCCCCTCTTCGTTTTCCTTTGTGTTTGCAGGTGATCCAGATATCAGTAGAATAATCTACAGGAACAATGATATCCAGTATTTGCAGGTGAAGCAGTCGACACTCAGATATCAAGTATTTGTCGATGAATCGTTTACCCTTCCCAACTTGACGGTTTCTGTCTCACCAAACTCACCCTTTTACGATTGTTTTTCTCCTTTTTGCCTTCTTTGACGACGACGCATCTTCCCCTATACTCTTGTAACTGATAAACCTTATAGAGATCAGTTCATTGTTAAATCTGTAAATATCAAATTTCATCAATATAATATCAGTGTTCTTGTCGCTTTCATAAAATTAAAATTCATTTTTATTTAGTTCTCCCCAGTTGTATCAATTTATGGCGCTGCCACATAGTAGAAGTAAACAAATAAACAACGGTAGAAGCTCGACAGAGATGTATGAGTTTTCGTTCAGGCAACACTCTCGAACTATGAGAAAAATGCAAATAGTTCTTTTAGTTGCATCTCAATGTTATAAAATTATTTAAAGCATATTTTTATCCATCGATCCAATAACCAATAGCAAATCTATTAAAAAAACTAATTAAATACGAAAAACATATAAAAACCACTTAAGGGTTGTTTGTTTACCTCTTAATTGTTCCACTAAGAGGCAGTTTTTGAATCGTTAACAGTTGAATCTTGTTTGTCAAAAACAAGATTATGTCTCTTAATGGTTTTAAAACCCTCTGAATGATTTCGTATAATGGGCTTCCCTTAATCATTCAACACCCTAATTTCATTGTAAATAATTACCAAACAATTATATTTCATTTTGCATTATATCATGAAAGTCTCTTAATCATTCCAACCACTTAATCATTCAACAACTACCAAACGGCCCTTAATGTCTTAAAAACCTCCTTAAAAAACATATCATAAACCATAAGGGTGGTGCCTGATTGGTTTAAGTTTGACTCCAAAAGTCAAAAGTACCAGGAGGGCAAGAGGTCCTAGGTTCAAATCGAAGGAGGAATAAAAATCCTCTTGTAGCCACGTAGATTCAAATACAGTAACTCTAAACTATCTGAAAAACAGATGGTCATTTTAAAATTAGTCGGTTCGCATAACATGTTGAATATCCAGGTTAATAAAACAAAGATGTAATAAATGTTTTTATTGTAAAGCTTTTTAGAACACGTAGGACATGAGTCAACTAAAGTTACTGTCCCGTCAGCATCCGACGCGTGCCCTCGTCAGAACGCTTTCCTTTTATGGCAAATCACAAAAATAGGCAGACAAAAAGAGGTGCTAACCGTCAGTCAACGTCAGCATATGCTGCCACGTAGCTTTCTCACTAAGCTTTTAAAAACACATAGTGCTATATTCCTGTAACCACCTCTTCAGATTTTATTCCTTTATAAAAAAGTCAATATAATTTCCTTTTTTGCCATATGTCCACATGTTTATTTTTTTTATATTTTTTTAAATATATTAAAATGGTATACAGACAGGTTTCGTTAGGAATCTAAAGTTGATTAAAACCTAGGAACTGCTTATAACGTAATACGAGACATATTCATTAAGACAGGAGCAAAACCAGCTTTGGCCCAGAGGCCTCACTGCAGCCGTCACAGGGACAGACCCAATTCAGTGGCACCGTATTATCCTTCCGTCAAAAACTAAAAGAACTACGTTCGTGAAAGGTGCAACTGCAACAATTTGTTGTGTGTCACTATATATATTTTGAAACTACAATAAAACACAAATTTTCATTGATAGAGTTGGTTTGCAAGATTTTTCTTTCACTGGGACTCGAGTTCAAATCTCATTAATGTCATTTTCTTAGTTTTTAATTTCGATTTTTTTTTTTTTGCAATAAAAGACTTGAACACAAGACCTCACATATGAAAAACAATGAACTAATCAACATACATCAATTATGATGTTGTGAAAAATATCCGGATATTTGTTTCTTATAATCAAATGATGTCATCATTTGGAAAAAAATATAGGTCCGTCCATGCCCCTTGTATGCAAAGTTTTTAATTTATAAATAAGGTCCAATTTTTATTTGTTTATCGTTATTGTACTTGATGACCCACTCGATCAAATACCTAATTTCAGTTATTCTTTTCCGTTCCAGAATTCTAGTTTCTTCTCTCGTTCCAAATCCAGTTGACGCTTTGAATTTTTTGCGCCACTAATTAAAATATCATTGATATTTAAAAAAAATGAAAACATGTCGAGTTTATTGTTGAATATGTACAGGTTAGTGTTACTGACTTCTGAAATGTATATTTATTTTGATTGAACTTTGCCATGAATATAATATCATCATGTATCTGTTTTTGGTTTTACTAAAGAGGATCACCCTTGGTAAAAATTCCTGCCTCCACCCTTGCATTAAGATATAAACATGCGGAGTCAAAGTTTTGCCATTGATGGTCTTTTTTAGTAAAAACGAAAATAGATACGAACGTGTTATTCATCATGAACGTGTTATTCATGATGAATAACACGTTCATAAACCTTCTATATTTGTCATGGAAGTGTTGAAGCGTAATTCATGATGAATAACACTTTCATATTTCATCATGGTTGTGTTATTCATGATTAATAATACTTCTATATTCATCATGAATGTGTGCTTCATGATGAATAACCTTTTCATTTTCATCATGAATATGTTATTTCATATTCATCTTAAGGAAAGACATATTGGTTCATGACAAATTGTGTTACTATGAATATTCATTCTAAAAAGTGACATGTGAGTTCCTAACAAAAACTTCGATAAAAAAACGAAAATGCCCTCATTTAACGAAACTTTTGACAGTCGAGAGACCAATTTGAACATTTTTTCCGAACCATGATGATCATTTTATAATTTCAAAACTGTAGGGACAAAAAATGTTATTTTTGACAAACTACAGGGTCCAAAATTGTAGTTGACTCTATTTTAGTTTTTGTAGAAGTGACAAAAATAAGATGAGTTGGTTAACCAATTAAAATGACTTTGAATTAGACCAGGTAAAATGTTGAAATATAATATCAAAAATAAAAAAAAAATCAGATGCAACTCCAACAACTACTGTATTTTAGCAACTTTATCATTATTATATTATTAAATATTTTATATATTTAATAAAAATATATTTTATTTCTCTTAAATATTTATTTTTTAATATCTTTTATTAGTAGAAAAAAAAACCAAAATATTATTTATCTATCTTATATAATGTTTCAGATATTTATCTGAATTTAGAAATTTTTATATTATCTCTTTTTTTCTAGTCTACCATACAATATAGCTGATAGCATAGCTGTTGAAACATAAAACTCTCATATATCTATAAAAAAATTATATTATAACATACCTGTTGAAAATAGTTAATATGTTATTCTTGTCAAAAGAGGTCACTAATATGATCCACTAATATCTTTTTATACATTTTATAAATGGTTTAAGCATTAAATATGATCACTAAAATGGTGGTATTAAAATAATGATTTAATTTATTAGAGCGTCTCCAACAATTATACTGTATTTTACCAAAAATGTCGTTGGCCTAGTGGTATCGTAGTCTTTGGCCATAGTAGATCAGGGGTTCAAACTTCACTAAAAGTGAGAAGGGTATGTGAGTTTATTTGTTGCATTTATCGTATATAAATATTATATATATACTTAAAAAAAAATATACTATATATTATCCCCCCCCCCTAAAATAGAGTATTAAAAAACCAAAATCTTTAAAGAAATTATATTCAACCAACAACTACCTTGTTTCAGCAATTTTAACGTAAACAGTATTATTAAAAATATTCAATACAGTTAATAAAATATTTAGGAGGGGCAGGGGCGGGGGCGGGGGCGGGGCGGGATCGATAATAGATTGTGACGGACTGTGGACTGTCAGCTTCATGGTCTACTTCATCACAAAACCATTCTATATGTCATTCATGACAAAACTACAAAAACGATGTAAACCCGAACTTAAGTGGTCTACCACGTTTCCTAGATTCTGCCTTAAGGACACGTTTTCTTCGATCGCTGGCTTTAACACATTTCCCTCGTTTTCCTGATGTTTTGTTTCTATTTTTTTCAATGTCTTATTCTGACATTATAACACTGTACACTGTTGTTTCATATGAAAAGCGCCATTAAAGATACAGTTATTTAATAACTTAAATGTAAGCACACACATGTTCCTCATGGTTGTAATCATCGGCAAATGCAACAAATAAACTCACACACCTTTCTCATTTTTAATGAGGTTTGAACTCCTGATATCTTAAGAAGACAAAAGCTACGATACCGTTAGATTAAAAGGCATTTGGTTTGACCTCTTGAACAAAATGGAAAGTTGGCCCTTGGAGGGTTTTATGAGCCATGTTTGCTTGTATGTGAAGTAATTTGATTCCATTGTGGCATGATCATTGTCTCCTTAATAATATAAATCAAATTTAATAAATATTTTTATAATATTTTATGTGATTATTTATATAGAAATAAATAATAGTTATTTCAGTTAAAATATATAATATTTGATTATTAATAATATATTTAAAAAATCAAATCAAAATCAAAGTTATCTATATTATAATACTTACGAATGATCAAAAAATAAAAGGATTTAAAATCTATTTTAATTCATAAAAAATAGATTTCACAGATATTTAAAGTAAATATAAATAAGCAAACCAAAGGCAGTGATTTTTAAGATGAAAAATTGAAAATTATATGACTTTATTTTATTCACCTGGATATATAACTCGTTGTGTGAGTCGACTAATTTTAGGACGACCATCTGCTTTGCAGGTAGTAGAAAGTATCAACTTTCTAGCTCTACAAGGAGCCTTCATCTTTAGACGAGAAAAGGCAAGACCAGAAGAATTGTGTCAAATAAGTGAGTTTATCCGCGGGGAGAGCAGTGGGGAATCTTGGACAATGAGCAAAAGCCCGATCCAACAATTGCGTTTGATCCGGCTTCGCTAGGAGAAAGCCACCTACGAACTCACCCATAAGGAAACCTGTCAAGTAGGTCAAAGATACCCTGATAATGAAAGTCAACGCCTTTCAAAGAAGTCACCGCATTTGAACCTTCGTGGCCACAAGTAGATTTTTATTTCTACTTGGATTTGAACCTGGGATCTCCAGACACTTTTAACTTTTGGAGCTCAAGCTCAAACCAATCATGCACCACCCTTGTGGTTTATAATATTAACTTTTCATATCATGTATCAACCAGTTTGTAGTAAGTATGGATTTTTTTAACTGTTTATCAACTAATTTTACTTGGTACAAACTTTATTGTTATTTTTTCGTCTCAAAATACAAGATTGTTTGGTTTGTTTTTCATTAAGTCTTGTATAAATAAAACTATTTGTGTGAATTAATCTGTCTACATAGACTGTGAAAGTTTAGGAATCTTCTTGGCTATTCTCCCGGACCCCCAGATTTAATCATGTATACGTAAGTTAATCCGTAGACCTACAGTTAAAAAAGGAAAAAATTTCAAATTCCGATGTTAAAAACTTATGGAATTAATAAATAAATAACAAATAATTAATTAATTACTTAAATATATAAAAGTTAATATAATATAGTAGTACTCTAGTATATGATTTTTAGTAATATGTATCAACTAATTTGCATATTAATAATATTTATCCAAACTGAATTAAATCAGTATCAATTTAATTAGTACATTTGATATCTGTTATGGTTGATTTTATTTGATACGAATTTGTGTTTTTGAGAGAAAAGGGAAAAGGAGGGAAGAAAATTTTCAGGTTTTTGAGTAGAAGAGAAAAATGTCATTTTTATAAACTAGAAGGTTAGTCACACAATGCAACGAGATACATCTCGCTTGATCTCCAGCTACCAAATCATACCAATCTGGACACCATATACCAATCTATCCATATCATACGATCTGGACACCATATCAATCTCTCGCTCGGTCTCAAGCTACCGATCTATCCAAATCAATCTCTGCAAATCAATCTCTCCACAATCTCCCGATTGGTTTTACGAAATTACGATAAACAAAGGTTTATTTATGGTATCTATAGGTGCATTGCATGATACAAGACAGATAGATACCTATAAAAGAATAAATAATTTTCAAACAGACCTCTTTACCATGGTTTTGGCTTTCATTCAAACACAGCTTAACAACCAAACAGAGGCTTGTTGTATAATTTACTTTGCTCAATAGGTCTAAGACACCATTCTTTAACAAAAGACACAAGAGCGACCCTGTATATTAAATCGTTTTTGATACATTTACGAGTCAGGTTTGGGTATATATATAGTTGAAATAGTTACCCAATTATATTTCTGCTCTTCATCTTCCTCGGCTGCTCAATTATATTTCTGCTCTTCATCTTCCTCGACTGCTTCTTCCACACCAGTCCCATTTACCACACAGTTTAGTAATGTTATCTCTTGAAGGGAAGTAGTAGATTAGGTGAAAGCAAATGAAAAGTTGTATGGTAGAAACAAATTCACATTCCGTTCTGTATTATGACATTCCTAATCTCATGATTTCCCATTATCCCAATAATTCATATTTCAATCTCATGAGAGTTAGAGCCAAGCTGTTGTTTCAATCTCTCATTGTGTCTCAAAGATGGTATGTGAAATCACTCTCTTTTTGGTGTACTGTTTTGTTGTTTCACATAAACAATTGCTTTGTTTTTTGGATAGAAGTCAGTTTAGCTTCGTTTAATCTAATTTGTGATATGATTTTTTAGTAAGTGGAAGAGATGAGAGATTACAGATTGGTTTTGTTAGTACAAATGTCAGCTGAATTGTTAAAAGATAGACTCCCTGAAGCACGAGAGGCAACTCGAAGCATTGTGTTGTTGATTTACAGTGCGGTTATGGAGGAGGAAGACGAGAGCAAAGAAGAGGAGAAACAACAGGAGAAATGGCAAAAATTTTGCTAGTCAAATTTGTCAGCCACTGATGCATTGCCCATGGCTAAACTTGTTGCATCTCAGTAGAGATTTTTGTTTTTTGGTTTTGTATGTGGTGATTCATAACAGGAAAGACCATCATCATGTTGATGAAGATGACCTTACTTGTTTAGTTTTTGCAAACTGCCTCTCATATCTGTAAAGAGGGGTTTGTTCATTAGGAACACTAGTTTCATCTGTTTCAGAAAGTTTATCAATCTTTTCATCTTATTATTGGTTTGATACCTCTCTTTTCGTAGCTCTTTTCTCCTTATTTTCTAAGTATGATTAAACCAACGAGCAAGGGGATGACGACGACACAATTAATGCAAAATGAATATTGGTTCTAGTCGTTATGAGACTTTGTTCGTGTTTATATTGATTCAGATTTTAGACTTCAGATATAAAAACAAACAGTCTAACTGATTCAAATTTTAGACTTGAGCACCACCTCTTATAAATCAAAAGTGAAACCAAATTTCAAACTTCAACAGCTCTTAAAAAACAAACGCCACCTAACTCTCATCCTCATCGGAATCCAACCTTGAAGTTAAATATATCATTATTTTTTATAAAGTTTTTTTTTTTTTTTAAAATATGTTAAAATAATAAATTTATAATTTGTTTTAATAATATAATTAATACTGAAATCGTTAAAATAGAATAATAATTAAACTTAGATGTAATTTATTTGAAAATTCCATATTCAATGGGGGTTGGTTTGCTTGTTTGGCACGTCTTTTTCGCACCCATCAAACTCTATAAATTCCCTCCCCTCTCTTTACCCACTTCTCCTTCCCTTCCCCCCCTTTCTTTCATCCCCAACGATTTCTAGGGTTCTCTGTTGGATTCATTCATTCTCGATTTCTTGCCACTAATTTATCGGTCTTCAATCGGCGAATTGCGTCCCTAACAATCAGGTACGGTGGCTCTCCCTCAATTTCCGTAAATTTTGATTGATTATGATGTACATTTCCGTTTGATTTTTGTATGTGTTTTGATTCTTCGGATTTGTGTGTTTGTTTTTACTGATGTTGTAAAATTAATGTATGGAAATTCGATGAAGATCTGATTTATTGGATTAAACAGCTCCGTTTGTTGTGTATTGATGGATTAATCAGGTACGTGATTTTGATAGGATCATTGTAATTATATTTGTAATGAGTACTGTCTATTGATGGCACATTGAAATTGAAGAGATCAATGTGTTAAAAGTAGCCGTGGACCTTGGATATAGGATTTTTGCCCAACGGGTGTCCCTTTTTAAGGTGTATCAAAGGCCACAAAAGTCGTCTGGTATGCTTTTAGCAGAATTCTACCGTTTAGACGGATCTTTTTGAAGTTTTTTGGTTGATTTCTATGGAAAGTTTTTTTTGGTTGACTTCAAGTGATTTTATGTGTGTTTTTTGATTGATGTTCACTGTATTTTCTTTTAATATCCCGTAGCACCTGTGAGAATTTAGCGGGTGTACTTTTATAGCCAAAAACTATTTTACATGTGAAAATTGGTTGAGTGGGTGCATGGACCTGCTCGGCTTTCATAGATCCGCCATTGGTTAAAAGACTAATGAGTTTGAATCTCTTACCCTTGACTAACATGCATTTGCTCGTGTCTTATATCTTTCTGATTTGAAAAATAAACAAAGGAAAAACATGGGAGATGGAAGAAACTACAAGGAAAATGCTACAAAAAAAGGCAGTACAATTCTTTTTCTGGTGTGGAAAATGAATGACTTGTTAATGCATCATAAAATTTTCATATATGTTGGATGTTTCTTCCAATTGCATTTGTTCTTCAGAAGTATTCTGTATTCATGTACCTTTTGTTGTTTCTTAGCTTTATTTGATTCAGAATGGTTTGTGGGAATATGAATATGAGCCACAATTTTTATTTGTTTTTTTTATGTTGAGTTAGTTAAAGTCCAGCTGTCTTTGTATTCAAATATAATTATTTTATGGGAAATTGATTCAATTAGCAATTTCACCCATTTAAATTTGTCTCCTAGCCATTTCTCTCACAGGTTTACCCAAATGTCATTACATCCGCAATATCCACGTGCGCGATATTGCAAACCTGGCTAAAAGACAAAAAAAAGATTCAAATTCCATCGGGTTAGCAAGTGGCACCGTTGCAATTGCGTACCTGAGTTGATTCTCATAATTTTTTGTCTTTTAGCCAGATTCATAATTTTGCGGGCTTAGTGACATTTGGGTGAACCCGGGAGAGGAATGACTAGGAAACCAATTTAAATGGATGGAATGACTATTTGAGTCAATTTCTCTTTTTTATGCTCTCCACCATGTAATTGTTTAACTGTGACTAGGCAAATAAAGTATCCCTTTTGTCTCTAGATAAATCTAATGTTTGTTTGATTATTAGTCATGGTCTTAAACCAAAAGTCAATGTTATTTGTGAAGGCAATGATTTTTATGGACAAGGACAAAATGCAATTGGAAGAAAGAACCAACGTATATGATAAATTTATGGACTAAATGCACCCTTGCATATTGCGAAATACACCTCTATCTGCTATGTAATTTTCTTCTCACATACATCAACATCAAGATTTACTTTTTACATTCTCAATGCATGATCTGACCTGATTACAACATTAAAGGGTGTGAATATAGCAACACCCGTATGAAAATTTAATGATGCATTAACAAGTCATTCATTTTCCACACCAGTTTTCTGTAACGTTTTTCTTATTGTTTCTCCCATGTTTTTCATTGGTTTTATTTTTGAAATTAGGAAGATATAAGGCACTAGAAAATGCATGTAAGACGAGGGAATGAAATTTGAACTCATTAGTCTTTTAACACATTGCTCTCTTCAATTTCACTGTGCCAGCAACAGACAAACAGTACTCAGTTACAAATATAATTAATCACAATGATGTTGTCAAAAATAAGAAAAATTTGCATAAAGGATGTGACAAAAACAAAGTTGCAGTACTTATTTTGGTGTTTTATGTCTCCCTCAATACACATGAGCAATGGGGGGTTTGTTGTGGTTGTGGAGTCACATCAAGAAAAAGGAAAAACAGTGTACATGTCATTATTGGTTTTTTTAAATATATTTGTTTCTTTAACTTATTTCTTTTTGTGGTGCTTGTGTGAATAAGTAATTGATTATATTGATCATTTTCAACTTATATATTGCATATATGATGCAAAATAAATATATGAAGTTGACTATGCAAACTGCAAGAATATGTGGAACCTCATTAGATTATTCTCCAAGAGCCCTTGAGGAGAGAAGGGAGTTTCCACATATATAGAGGAGAAATGGTTCAAGTCTAGCCGACATGGGACTCTAACAAGAACATTAACATTATTTTATTACGATGAAATAGTAGATCCATGAGAGTAACTAAATGTTTACTACTTTATAGTTTATAGGGGGCATGTCCATGTGACTAGTGTGAAGATGAGTATGAATGAAACTGTCCAAGTGGCGTATTATAGAAAAAATTAAAAGTATTGGCTCAAAATTTGAGAAACTAACAGAGTATTTAGGTATATGACCTTAAATGAGATGTTAGTTAAATCCATGATCTTCAAATGAGTATGAAGCCATTTTTTCTTTTAATAGGTCAGGAGGTCGTGGTTTAATTAAAATATCATTTAAGGTTATATACCTAAATAACTCCTTTCATTTTGTAAATGAGTAACATAGCTTTTTGAGAAGTCTATGAAAAACTTCGTGTTCGATATAACCGTCTAAAGAACATATTTTGGGTTAAATGGCATCAAAACCTTAAGATCATCAATATGGTGATTCTACAACACCAATTTTCTCATTCTCGAGAGCACTAGTGATTTTAATGAAGTTGTATGCTAATGTGATGTAAATATTTGTTTCTCTGCAGAAAACAGAATAAAATTATTGGGTTTCGAAGATCCTGTATGATTTAGAATGGTGTTTGAGGACGTTTTGTAAATGCATAGCTTCGAGAATGAGGTATGGCACACTTGGTAAATAGTACGTTTGAAAGCATAACCCCCTCTTTTGGGTTATATAGGTGAATAACTACCTAACAGTTTCTACTTTTTTTTGAATGTACGACCTTCTGACAGATTTTGAGGCATTCTTGTCATCTTTTATTAGACAAAGTCAAATCTTAAATCTGTCAAAAGATCGTGCATTTAAAATAAAAATCCATGAGAATGTTTTTATTCTAAATAACCTTATAAATGTATTAGTTACTCATTAAGCACATGAATGCTTTCTTTCAGATCTCAGGAGTTAGCTTCTTCACAATGGACTGCTCACCTGGCACTAGTGATAAGAAAACGTTGAAAAGGTGGTTTTTTATCGACAAAAGAGTTGGGTAAATAGTGACTTAACGGTTTTCTCAAACACCAAGCCCGCAAAATTGGTTGTCTAGCTCCTAAAATTCTTAAAATGGATTTGAGCTCGGCGAATGCTTCTCCTGTTCTTGCTGATCCCGCTCTTATAAATCAGACAAGGTTGGGTTTCCATTCCAGTGTGTTTACTCGCTCATCAGGCACTTCATTCTCCTTGATTCCAAAAAAGAAGCCTGGCAAATTTGATGATGTACTCTCAAATGGTTGGCTTGATGCCATGCAATCTTCTTCACCTCCTAGTAAGAAGATGCTTAAAGATGTCGGGGTTGAGCTTGCTTCTGATGACAATGATCTTGTTTATTATTCTTGGATGGTATGCCTTATGTCCATTCCTAGTGATCAAATTTTTAATTGATCATACTTGGCCTTCTGATGCAAATTGACGGAGATAGCCGCTCTATTCTTTAGGGTAGAGATCAGGTCTTAATACGTCTTACCCACATCCATCCCGCCCAGATCCAGGGTAGATTATACCGGGCTCGTTTTGTTTGGATACACTTGGCCTTTTGATGCAAATTGATCATTGTACTTGTGAAAATGCCAAGTACTTTTGTCCAAAATGGTTCACTACAACAAAATCGGGTTTATAGGATGACATAAGTGTTTAATTGTCTTAATAGATTACTTTATCGGACCAAACTGCTTTGTGTCCTAACTAAAGAGTGTTGGAGTAAGTTTATACAACACTTTTGGGGGTTTTATCAAGCTTTTTAGGACACATTCGAAACAAGTTCTCCTATTAGCCCTTTTGTAGGACACTTTTGAGAAGTGAAGTGTCCTATAAACATATCTTTATAGGACATTTATTCAATTAGTATCATATAAAAGGGCTAATAGGACACTTAGTTTAAAAAAAGTTATAAAAAGCTTGTTAAGACGCCCAAGAGTGTCGTATTAACTTAATACAACACTCTTAGATGGGATATAAAGTGTTTGGTCCTATAAACTTAAGTCTTATAAAGTAATCTATTAGGACACTCGGACATCTTCGTTGTCCAATAAACCCGATTTTATTGTAGTGGTTGTTTCTTTTCTTACATTTTTGCAAGAATGATGACATGTTCGCAACAAAAAACTTTGAGCATCTCCAACATGTATGTTATATTTTTTTCTCTCTTCTTCTAAATTTGTAAAATTCTCCATTCTCTCTCCTTTTTTTCTATTTCATAGGAGAGTTTAGCATAGCTGTTGGAGCAAAAATTTCCCAAATTTCTAAAATAGCATAGCTGTTGGAGATGCTCTTATATATGATGGACTGAAAAGCCAATCACTTTATCCAATAGTAATGCTATTGGTATTTGTTGCCCGTTACTAATTTTTCCTTTTCTTTTGTAACTTGAAGCTCAAGTATCCATCGGCCATCAAGTCTTTTGATCGTATTATAAATCGTGCAAATAATAAAGAGGTAGTGATATTCTTAGATTATGATGGTACGCTCTCACCGATAGTAGATGATCCCAATCGTGCTTTTATGTCAAACGATGTAAGTAACACCTTCCAATTTTCCGATTCCTTTCTTTATGACCCCCAAAAAGGTTCTAACACACTTCCTTTATTTTAAAGATGCGTTCTGCTGTTAAAGGCGTTGCAAAGTACTTTTCCACGGCGATCATCAGTGGAAGAAGCCGCGATAAGGTATCACAAGAAAGTTAAAGAATCATTAACCCTTTTTAAAAGGGCACTTGACTTTTTGTTGTAAATGCATTGTCATTTTTATGAAAAAATGTTTGGTTTTTTGTGCATTTGTATTTCCACTATTTATCCAAATTGTTCATTCTTACAAGTAGAGATGCACAAAAAGCCCAAACCTGAAGCCTGGCCAGGAAAGGCGGACCCACTTGGTGCGTACAATGGCACGGCCACGCTTGATTCCTTCGTTATATTGTAAAAACTTTTAGGAGCGTGAAAGGTGCCACAGTACTATTTTGTTGGGTGCAATCATATACTTTTTGAAACTGTATTAATAACACAAGTTTTTTTTGGTAGAGTTTGTTTGCTTGGTCTTACTCCCTTCTAGGCGTGTTTTCGAATCCCATTTGTATCATTTTCTTGGTTTGTAGGCTTTTAGCTTTTAATTTCAGGTTTATTAATGCTTCTGAAAGTTTCTGAGATAAAAGACTCAAAACACATGACCTCACAGAGAAAAAACAAGGAACTAACCAACAGATTGATTTTTTAAAAAGCATCCTTGCTTCATTTTTTTATAGTCAAATGGTGTCACCACTTGGAAAAAAGTTCTTGGTCGGCCTCTACCAGGGTTGGGACCAAAAAAATCCAGGCCAGACCCGCCCTTATATCCGATCAGGCCAACTTTTTTTCAGGGCCTGAAAAGGCCGGTTAAGCCCAAAAAACCCCGGGTTTTGTGCATCTCTACTTACAAGACTGATGATTTGTGTACAACAAAAGCAAACATAATAGTTGAAAAGATTGGTTACTCTATATTTAAAGAAAATAGATAACTCGATGCTATAAAAGTCTTACATTTTTCATCTTAAACATGTTTGTTCAGGTTTACGAGTTAGTAGGACTAACGGAACTCTTTTACGCTGGTAGTCATGGTATGGACATCATGTTCCCTGCCAAGAACACACTGTCTATCAACCATACAAACTATATTAGGTCTACTGACAAGCAGGTATTATATTGAACCGGAGTTCCTTTTCTCGTATAAGTTTTACCTCATATTTGACTTAAAAGGTTGATTACCTGCAAACGTGACTGTCCCCACATGGAACCCGTTCATTGGGAACCACATGTGAGGAGGCGGTTCAGAGCTCGCTCAGCAGCTGAGGCTAGCAGAGGGGTTTAAGTCTTTCTCCCACATGATTCAAACTTGAACGTTTTGTGTATTTGAGCAAAAGTCGTTCCACTCCTTTTCCTTATTGGTCGAGTGACGTGTATGTTTCTTGTGCAGGGAAAGGAAGTAAATTTCTTCCAGCCTGCTAGAGAGTTTATACCAATGATTGATGAGGTATGTCATACTTGCATCTTTGCTGATTTATGCTTGATACGAGAACATGTTCATTAGAAAATTCTAAAAAACCAAAGCCAACTAACCCCACACAAATTGGGGTTTGGGGTTAGGATGTATGTAGACATTACCTCTGCCCCTGAAGGGTAGAAGGGTAGAAAGATTGTTTCCGTTTTCTTTTCCAGTTATACCCCTTATATCTTTCCAAGTAATATTTCATTATGTTCTTTTAGATAATTTCATTGTCATTTAGTTATTACCAAACATGACTAGTTTTTCAGTTAGCTTATCAACTAACAAGTAGCTTATTAGCCAAAAGCTAGATTATTGGCTAACAACTAGTTTATCAGTTAAATTGTCAAACATAGCTTAAAGCACTCACAGACAATAAATAAGATATGGACCCACTAAACTAACTAAGGACGAAGTAGCAAAGAACGGTGAAAGAAATGAGTATATGCTTGATATGCACAATTTTTTATTACCAAATGCTAACAGATTTCGACTTCGCATAGGTTTATAGGACCCTTGTTGAGGTGACGAAGGATATCCCAGGGGCACTTGTGGAAAATCACAAATTCTGTACTTCTGTACATTACCGTAATGTAGATGAGAAGGTAAGAAACCAGTTGGTTTTGCATTTTGCTTACAATTGATGTCTTGAAAGTTATCCTTGTTTGAAAGATTATACTTTGTACGTGTCGCAGAGTTGGCCTACAATCGCACAATGTGTCCATGATGTCTTGAAAGATTATCCTCGTTTAAAATTAACTCATGGGCGGAAGGTAATATAAGAACATCGAGTTTTATATGAATTTGTCATTTTGAAAACTCGTGTGTGATTATAATTTATGGGGTTTAAGATCCGCAAGAACCGTATATGCATATCGGTCATATGCATATAGGATTATAGGGTCAAGTTCGGGGGAAAATCGAAAGAAAATGAAAAGCTGAAGAACACCTTAGTTACGATTCATCTGTATTGTATGCACAATTTGTTGGGAATGCACATGTGCATAGAAACCAAAAAACAACTTCAATTACTTGTATGCATATGTGCATATCGTACGGATGAATGGTTATTAGGTTGTTCCTCAGTTTTCATTTTTTTGGGGTTTTTTTCCCAGAATCTCCCTCTATAGATATGTATATATGTATATGCATTGATGCATAAACCTGAAAGTTCGATTTCTTTGTAGGTTTTAGAGGTCCGTCCTGTGATTGATTGGGATAAGGGGAAAGCCGTTGAGTTTCTACTTGAATCATTAGGTATGATATGATTTTTTTATCAGGCGAAATGCATCAAACTGCAACGAAGTTTGATTTAATGTAACAAATAATTCTTTTTCACAAATAATGCAACAAAGTTTCAAAGTTTTCCTTTTTTTGTACTCATTTTGACTGTTAACATGCTATCTTGTATCATTTGGTTATACCAATTACGAAAGGTTTACTAAAGGGTTACGACAAATGGGACGATAAACTTGACAAACATGTCAACAAATGTTACAATATCAGTAGGTTACCAGTCAAAATGAGTATAAAACATAAAATACTTTATTGCATTGATCGAGAAAAAAATTATTTCGTTATATTAAATAAGAATTAAGGAAAATCCGTTGTATTTTGATGATTTTTGCCTTTATCTATTTATTTATATTTTCACGGTTTCTCGAGAGTATTTAATTTTGTTTTTTTTCCGTTCTATACAATGTTGTAAAATCAAAACAGGGCTAAGCAACAATGATGACGTGCTTCCAATTTATATCGGAGATGATAGAACAGATGAAGATGCATTCAAGGTATGATTTTATCAAAATAAGTATCTATGTTACTATTTTTAGTTTATCCCAAAATCAGTGTCCACTTTCAAAAGTAAATGTCTACCCTTAATTTGAAACAAAGAAAGTTTCTCTTTTTATAATTAAGGGTAAAATCGTCCTTTTGTTAATTAAAGAGCATAATAATTACACATGTCTAAAACTGTGTGCATTTTCCATTGTGGACATTAATTTGTGATAGAGTAATTAATTGTTTCGATAATCTTTTTTAATCAAGTCATTGATCGTATTCTCATTTTTCCGTTAGGTTTTGAGAGAGAAAAATCGAGGTTATGGAATTCTGGTATCTTCCGTTCCCAAAGAAAGCAAAGCTTTCTTGTCCCTTCGTGACCCTTCGGAGGTCAAAGACTTCCTTAAATCTCTGATTAAATGGAAAGAACACATATCTGGTACTGATAAACGATCAAAAGAAGCAGTAAAGCATACATCACCGCAATTCGTCTTTGGTGGATTTTGAGTTTGAAGAGTAGTTTGGTAAATAAGCCAAGGTCGAGCTCGAGGCCCGTGGGAACTGCAGGCCGAGCTGGCAACTTTTTGTTTCGGTGTTATTTCGAGTTTTTTTAAATTATGCTGTTGATTATTGGTTGTTATTTGTTTGACTCATGGTATGAATCCTTTTGGATTTTATTTGTCTTGAGTTTTGGTATTTGAAAGAAACATTTGTTGTTTTAAGACATGTATTTCATTGGCCTAACGGTATCTGATTGTTATGAATAAAGCCTAATTTTTCTAAAGGTCAAGAGCTTAGGTTTTACCAAAGCTGAGGAGTGTGTGTTAGAGATGGCTAAAAATCATTTCTATGTTGGTCCCAAATCGATCCCTTCGAAACCGGGCAACCAAAAATCTTAGGAGTTGTTTGTTTACCTCTTAATAGTTTCATTAAGAGACAGTCTTTCAATCTTTAAGTGGTCAATCTTGTTTGACAAAAAAAAGTTAATTGGTTCTAAAATCCTTCGAATGGTTTTGTATGCTGAGTCTCCCTTAACCATTCAGTGTTCTAATTTCATTGTAAACAATTACCAAACAATTATATTCCATTTTGTACTTTTTGGTCAAAGAAGGGGGGATCGCCCCCCATAGTCAAACCTTTACCCCGGGGGCGATCCGTGTGGAATTTTCGCAATTTTGGTAAAAATTGACTATTTCGTTAATATATCAGGTATATATTGGTCGTTTTGGTGATTTTCCCACTAATAAATAGTCCATTAGGACCAATATGGGCCTGGTCTTGGGCTGAGGCAGGATAAAAAATCTTTTTTACAAAAAATTGTTATACATGTTTTTATAATTATAATTTTTGAAATTCAGTTTTCAAATACACTTTAAATATATAAAATCTTGAAAAACTTAAAAGAACTTAAAAAACTTGTATTATAATTTATAAAAGCTTTTCTTTTGTGGGAAAATTGGACCTATACATAACTGGTACAGGACTGTCGGGTCAAAACCTGTTCCTACTCGTCCTAGTTGGTCCTGCGTTGGCATTGGCCTAATTTAGCATCTTTAATGTGTGTGAATATTTGTCGTATATAAATATTATATATATTTGAAAGAAGATACGTAACTGTTGCCATAAGTTTGTTTAGCTTTGACCGCTCAAGATTTTTTTTGACTTGATACAGAGAGAATTGTGAGTAAACCGGTTTCACGACCATCAATGGAAGTTAAATTGCAATGTTCTAGAACAAAATCGGTAGGATCCGTTTTAAACCTGTTATCTTATAGAAAATCGAGTAAGAACATGTTTTAAGGATGTTTTCTTAGTCATCCGACCATTTTATGCATCTTGATTTCGTGTTATTCACAAATAATATTAATTTTGAAGTTAAAAATAAATACAACAATTTAACATGACGAATTTATAATTATCTATCGATGTTATCATCGAATTCATTGTGTTTCGAATATATAAAATACGTGATATAATAAACGTTATTTTTCTATAGTTACGACATCTATTCTTAAAATTTCGGAAGCATAAGAACGAAAGTTTCAATTTTTAACAAACCATAGGAACGAAAATGTAATTTAATCGTGTAATAATTACAATTACAATTATAATTATAATTAAGTTTTTAATTTTTGTTTTTTATTAATTTAATATTGTCGTTGGATAGAGTTCGAACTTTGGCGGATAAAACGAGGTTACCGGTTACATCAAACCAAACCTCGACTAAGGATAAGATGAAAAGGCCTTAATTTTTATATTTAAAAAATGACAATAAATATTGCAAAATATTTTTATAAAAAAACCGTAAATATTTTAATAGATATGATAATCAATTATACATTATCAACAATCGTAGGGCTGTTTACTAAATATTTATTTAAATAAATACTTATTAAATCATATAATTTTATCGGATGAATATAATAATTATCAACAACTTATTTAAAAGAACGAAATAAGAATAAATTTTTTTTATCCAATAAATAAAGACTGATGATTCTTACCATAAGTGTTTATTAAATAAATTGTTGCTTACCCGATATATAAATATAAACGATAGCAATAAATTTAATTGAAAAAAATGGAGGATGTATAAAACCTTCCCCATCATCTTCCCCAAAATTCACACTCACTCTCTCTTTCACCTGCAAATCGGAAATGGCAACAGCTTCATTCCACGCTCCTTCACTCTCCTCTTCCTCTGCTCTTCTTCTGGTATCCCCAATTTCATCTATTCAACAGATTCTTTCAATTTTTACTACTAATTTACCTCTTGATCCATCACCAACAGGATAAAAAAAGCTCAAGGTTCCAAGTTCGATCCCTACACCCGATCGCTTCTTTCAAATCTCACAGATCATATGGTCAAATCCGAGCCTCCTTCACTGATTTCTCTGCTTCTCCCAATACTGGTAGATCGAATTTGAGTTTTGTTTGTTTAATGTATTGTAGGTTTGATTAACTTATTGATGTATTTAATTTGCAGGTGGAAGGACTGAATTAGATGCTTTGTCACGATATAGCGAAGTTGTACCGGATACTGTTGTCTTCGATGATTTCGAGAGGTTTTGTAGATGAATCATTTTGCTTGGTTGATACAGTGATTTTATTCGGAATTTGCAGGTTTTGTTTACGTTATAAAAGATCTTTTTTACTTTTAAAACTATATGTAGGTTTCCTCCAACTGCTGCCACTGTTAGTTCATCTCTTCTACTGGGAATTTGCAGCCTCCCTGATACAACTTTTAAGGTTAGAAGAATGTATATCTAGAATCTGGTTATATCTCTACGTTAGGACATGTTTGTTAGCAGCTTAATGGGATTCACATCTGATTCGATCAGCTATTCATGATTGTTTGACAGCGGCTTAATGATATAGAAAGTAGTAAGCGGAGCTTTACGCAGAAAGCCAAAATTTTCCAAACCTGACCCTCTCAATTGAAAAAGCACGGTCCCTTCCATGAAAGAACTCTCCCAAACAAAAACCTTTTACAATCAATACAGACGGAATAATCCCTACAGACAGATTTTATGATTTTATCCATACAAAAATTAATGGAAAACCAACCAAACAGCCCCTTACTTGCTTTGATATATACAAATGTCTCCCAATGATTACAAAAAGTCTGATGGTTCATGGTGATTGATGGTGATATACAAACAACAAGTTCTTTTATCCCAAAAAGATGTTGGTAGGCAAAAAATGAATTAAAAAACTACATAAAAATGGTGAAACTAAAAAAGATGGGGGAGAAAAGATTTTGTGCTTGTGTATATTACGGGTTTGAGTAGACATTGTCGAGTTAGTAAGGTTTCTATGGATTACATTTTGGCTGTAGGGTGCTGTGGATACTGCATTGGCAGATAAGGAGTGTTATGGTGTAGAGACCCCAAATGCTCGAATGACATGTTTCGTGAATAAGGTATATCTTTTGTCTGTAGCTAGTGGCATCTATACAGTTGGTTACTCTACCTGTTGATCATTTTTAACGGTTAAATGACAAATAACAGGCTTTAGTAAATGTTGGTGCTGAGCTATCAAGGCTAGTGCCTGGCCGTGTTTCAACTGAAGTAGATGCTCGCCTTGCATATGATACACATGCCATTGTTGCGAAGGTATAGTAATGGTTGTCATTTGAACTCCTTAGTCCTTATATCACATATATACTTTCTAATTCTGTGTTTACTTTGCGTTGCTGTTGTAATGGTCATATCTTACTTCCTTCGTCCCAAAATAAGTGCCCACTTCCAATTCTACCCTTGATTATGAGATGGAAAAATTCATCACTCCTATTATTAAGGGTAAAATTGTCATTTAGATGATTAAAAAGTGTACTAATTACACACCTATAGAACTATGTGCCTTTTTCATTGCGGGTAGATATGTTGGGATGGAGTGCGCAGATTGCTAATGATTTTTCAAACAACGCAAGGGGGGGGGGGAGGACCTGAAGGATTTTTTATATCCATGCTAATTACTAGCATTTAGACTATCCAGGCTCTTTTGTAGCTCAACTACTACAACTTATTTCTTTGATTTGATATATTCAAGACGACATGATTCTTATCGCTGCTGGATCACTCATTTGTGGATATATCATCGTATAAATATATTTTGGTTGTATTGCAAGCACCTTTAATCATTATCTGCTAATTGTTTGTTGTTTTGAACATCCAAACATAACCATTTGATTGATCTTATCTTCAAACATACTAAATTTGGCTTCAAGGCATATATATATTTCTGTTCATGCAAGTGAGGTGTAAACATGATGTAAGGTTTATTTATTTGAGGCTATGTGAGAGTTATGAAGACAGTATTTGAAGTGGCTAATTGCCGTAGAATATAAACAGAACATCGACACTCTTACATCAGAAAATGGATCACCATGAATGCAACATATTGAAAATATTTTCTTCCAAAAGGAATACAAATTTTATGAGCGGCTACTTTAGATCTTGTCGTCATAATGCAAATGTAATTGGCTTTTTGTACTCTCTATATATATAACTAACATCTACATATGGGAATGTCAAGGTTTACTATCTTACCCTTTACTTTTGATCTGGGCTACACTAATATGCATAGTTTATAATTCTACTGTGGCATGCAGGTGCAAGACCTATTACAATTATACAATAGCATTGACATCCCTGCAGAGCGTTTATTATTCAAAATCCCCTCAACTTGGCAAGTAAGTACGCACTAAGGGGGTGCTTGGCTGGTGGAAATAGGGGGTACGGAATGAAACTTAAAATCATTAACAGTGTCTGGTTTGATGCAATGAAAAGGTCATTACCAGATACGGGGTAATGAAGCATTCCTCAAACACATTGGAGGGAATGAGATTCATTCCCATTTCCATTCCCCAACATTCCTATTCCCATTTCTATTCCTTGCAATGAACCAAGCGCCCCCTAGGATATTATGTTTCGATGTTATTGGAGAATTTTTTTTAGTGTGTACAAGCTAATCGTTCTCATTAGGGAATTGAGGCAGCAAGAATCTTGGAATCTGAGGGTATACAGACACATATGACTTTTGTGTATAGGTATGTGTGCTATGACAAAATTGTTGAAGATATTATCTCTCTCTGGTTAGTATGCAGTGTACTGCCATTTATAATCATCGTTGTGCTACCTTTGAAAGATATAATGTTTATATACGGAAAACTTTACATATGTCTTTATCTATGTAGAAAATAGTGTTTTGATTTCATGGGAAAGCTACTAAAAGTGTAAATTAAGTGGCTTCTATTATGTTGTTCACTATAAAGCAGTCTATTAGGACATTTAGATATATTTGGTGTCTTATAATGCCGATTTTGTTATAGTGGTAGTGACATTTTGTTCTTATTTGGGTTCCGAAAGTGGTCTTTGAATTCAATACCAGCAAGCACACGATAAGAGGTACCTGCATACGACAGTATCCTTGATAAAATAGACGAAGTGCCTTCTTGGATATCATTCAAGTGTTTTAGTGCTATAAACTGATGTCAAAAGCTTGTAATTGAATTGATACGTGAAGGAATTCACTCCAATGGCATTCGAGAGGACATGGTCTCTCCAGAGCAAAGCTCGTATTACAACTGAATTGAAGAAAACAGAATGACCCCAAACAGGAAGCTTCCCGCCCACAAAAAGGCTCCCACACACTAGACAAAAGGAAAACCCGAAAATACCCCTAAGGACTTATTCAAAACAGAAAATAWGKAATTMCWTATTTTCTGTTTTGAATAAGTCCTTAGGGGTATTTTCGGGTTTTCCTTTTGTCTAGTGTGTGGGAGCCTTTTTGTGGGCGGGAAGCTTCCTGTTTGGGGTCATTCTGTTTTCTTCAATTCAGTTGTAATACGAGCTTTGCTCTGGAGAGACCATGTCCTCTCGAATGCCATTGGAGTGAATTCCTTCACGTATCAATTCAATTACAAGCTTTTGACATCAGTTTATAGCATTTAGTTATTCTGATCTCAAGTTTCTGTTTCTATAATTCCATGGTCTTGATGATTTGTACATTCTGTTTTGGGTGAAAAATGGAAGAACAAGAAAGTAGGTCTGAAGATGCGTACCACATGATCCTATTGCTGAATTATTGACTACCTTATTCTTCTTCAGCTTTTGTCAGGCTGCAGCTGCTGCTCAGGCTGGTGCTTCCGTTATTCAAATTTTTGTTGGTCGCCTTAGGGTATATTACTCTTCACTTTTCTTGTTTTATCGTTATTTTCAAATTTCAATGTGGTAAAGGGCAACCCAAGTGTTACTCGGACAAGTCTTTGCACCCAACATCTCCTTTCTGTCCTTGCAAAAAAGTTTTTTCCTTGATTCGTATCTGTAGCCTTCAAGTCCCCGCAGCTTTAGCCTAGCGGGTAAGGAGGTGGGCATCCTTGCAGAATGAGTGGGAGGTCAGGGGTTCGACTCCAGGCACCACCCACCTGCCCAGAGGTGGATCCAGAAAAAATTTCAAATGGGGCCAAATTAAATAAGATAATATAAAATAAAGCCAAAATTAATTGTAAAGAGTACATTCTAATTAAAAATGACATACAAGTGGTTTTTTCCATCACCCAAGTGGTTTTTTCCTTCTTTTTGTTTGCTATCACTACAAAATTAATAAAAAGAGTTAAAGGGATTCGAACATGGATGATGGAACATATATAATTACATGCAATTACAGTATTGGTAAGCTGACACCATTTATTAAGGGAAGCAACATCGAATTAAAGTGGGTACACCCTTATGACCCCTGAAAATTTCCAATTGAGTTAGGACGATAGAGCGGGGGCACAGGCACCCCCTAGATTATTACTGAATCAGCCCCTTCACCTGCCGTTGGGACACACCATTTACCACCTCCATGTTGGCCATGGGACCGGTACAGTGGGGCGCTCCAAAGGATGGCGTAATACCCTTTTCTTTTTGCAGAATTCATAGCCTTCAGCCACAAGCTCACCCCAATTTTGCACATTGTCAGGATTGGGCACGCAACCACAGTGGTGATCCTGAGATTGAAGCCGCCCTTAAAAGAGGAGAAGATCCGGGATTGGCTTTGGTTAGTCTTAGAACTCGATTATTCTTTGTACTTACACTTGAGATGGTGGTTTCAGACTGATGCATTCTTTTCTTTCAGGTGACAAAAGCTTACAATTATATTCACAAATACGGGCATAAATCGAAATTGATGGTTGCCTCAATCCGAAACAAGCAAGACGTGTTCAATGTTTTAGGGTACATGCTATTTTCTTAATCGTTTAATATTATGTGTTTTAGTACAGTCCAAACTGGTCTGTCCTAGCGGCTAGCAGTAAGGTGTGGGTGTAATCCATGTGTGAGGTCCTGGGTTCAAGCCTGGGCACTGCTCCAACGTCAATGGGATGCATGCGCGGTTTACCTCGCCATGACGACTGTGGGACCCGTGCAGTGGGGGCGCTCCGGAGGGGGGCGAATACCCTTTTTCTTTGTGTGTTGTTGTCTTAGCAGTAGAAGTGCGGGTGTAATCCATATGTGTGAGAACCTGGGTTCAAGATCAAGCACCGAATCTCTGCCAATGGGGTGCATGCGGGATTTACCTCCCCCATGATGACTGTGGGACCTGTGCGGTGGGGGAGCTCTAGAGGGTGGCGAATACCCTTTTCTTACGTGTGCGTCTGTCTTAGTGGTAGAGGTGTGGGTGTAATCCATATGTTTGAGAACCTGGATTCAAGATCAAGCACCGATTCTTTGGGGACGCATGCGGGATTACCTCCCCCATGATGAGTGTGGGGGCGCTCCAGAGGGTGGCGAATACCCTTTTATTTAAAGTCTAGACCAACAAATAATCAGTGGATACTACTAATAATAATGCAGGGTTGATTATATCATCACTCCGTTGAAGATATTGCAAGCTCTTAAAGAATCTGTGACTCCTGATGATGAGAAATATACATTTGTCAAAAGATTATCCTCACAATCAGCTACTGCTTATAACTTCACTGATGAAGAGGTATGCTCTTGTTGCAAACTAACCATTAATTTAAAAATGACAAAACTAACCTTATGGTATGCAAATAATAAATGATTTATGCCTTGCATCTAGTGATGGAAATTTTACCCGTTGGCATGGGTACCGGTGGGGATTCCCCACTTTGGCTGGTAATGGGGCGGGACAGGGGTTTATTTTCATATCCAAAGCGGGAATGGGGATTGCACTACCCGGCTACCCGCTAGGGATGGAAACCGGACGGATGTTGGACGTGTTTGGGGAAAGGAGTTCCTGACGGGTTCGGGGAACCCGTTAGGTACCCATTCAAAAGGAAAAACAATAAAAACAATGTATTTTAAAATTAAAATTACAGTGAATCACCACTACACTAATTACCAATATTCAAAATCAAATATATTCATCATTTAATAATAAATGTATAATTAAACATATATATTTATTTATACACACACTATATACATATATTAAATTAAATAAAAAAATCAATCGGGGTCGGATTAGGGGCGGGTAATGTCATCCCGCCACAAACCCGATTTTGGTGAGAAAATAAATCCGCGTCCCTGCCTTGTTAGCCGCCAAAACGGGAAATCCCTGCCCCATTAGGATCGGGTATCCGTGGGTACCTGCCCCTACGGGTAAAATTTCCATCTCTACTACCCGTCCCTATTCCAACCCTGATCAACTTTTTTATTTTGTTAAAGATATGTATATATGTGTGTATAGGCAAAAGATCGTGTGAGAAGGGAAGTTATGATGAGAAGCGTAAGAAGAGATATGAACCTTTTATCACTTTTAATCTCATGCCCGCCCATGAATTACGCTTTAGAAGGGAATTGATCAGTGCACCTCATTAGTGTTGAAATTCAATTATGATTGATCCAAGGGTGGAGATTTCTTCTTACGCTTCTCACCATAACTTCTCTTATACCGAACCCACCCTGTGTGTGTATATATATTTATTTATTTATTCATATATATCTATATTAATGTTATATAAATATTGGTAATTAATTTAGTGATGATTTATTTTAATTTTAATTTTAATTTTGAAATACATTATTGTTTATGTTGTTTTACTTTATGGGTACCCAATGGGTTCTCCAAACCTGTCGGGAATTCCCCAAACCCGTCAGGGATTAGTCGGGGCGTGGGATGGGGGATTAAACGGGGATCGGGGATGTATTACCTGTCCCGTTTCCATCCTCAGTTGCATCCAAAGATGCACAAGGCTCGGGCTTTTTCAGGCTTGGAACCGGGCCTCCTAAGCCCGTTTTCTGTAAAGCGAAAAAAGTCCGAGCTTCTTCAGGACCGGGCCAGGCTTTGGGGTTAAAAGAACGTTCTACTTTCGAATGAGATATACTAGGTTGGTTTGGTTTGGTTTGGTTTATCTGCAACTATTGAACCTATCTAACCTTTCTCTTCCATCTGCAGTTGGTGAAGTGGGACCAACTTAGCTTTGCTTCGGCAATGGGGCCCGCAGCGTTGGAACTTCTGACGTCTGGAATGGACGGTTATTCCAACCAAGCAAAGAGGGTCGAGGACTTATTCGGAAAGATATGGCCACCACCAAACGTTTGAGCAAACGTTTCTGAACTCAATCTCGTTATCTTGTTTGTAATCCTCGTTTGAAAGCAACAACGTTGCTATGTTACTTGCATAACTCTTTCGACATCCATGTTTTCGCTGATGATAAATGAGAAGATACATTGTTGTACGGTTAGACCATGTTCTTGCTTACTCGATTGTCGGGCTTCTAGTGTTTCCAATGTCGAGTCAAGTTCTGAATGAGCTTGTATCGAGTAGAAAAAGGGGCTGTTTGGTTGGTTTTCCGTTAAGTCTTGTATGGTTAAAGTGGATTAATTTGTTTGTATGGATTGAAAAAGTTTTTGTTTTGAAAAGTTTTTTTTATAGATTGGAAGGCACATGTTCTGTAGTTAGGAGGGTCAGGTTTGTAAAAAATTGTCTTTCTACATAAAGCTCTCCCCTATAAACTTACTGAATACGACATTTCTATATTATTAAGCCAAACAGTCATGTATAGTTCATCGAAGAAGATGTGAGTCTTATTCGGTAAAGATCATGCTCCTTCCATCTATTCAGTAAGCTTTTAGAAGGGAGCTTTATGCAGAAAACCAAGTTTTTTCTGAACTTGTCCCTTCCCAGTAAAGAACATGTTCTTCCATTTATGAAAATACTCTCCCAAAAACGAACACTTCCCAATCTATACGGATATATTAATCCATGAGACAACTTTATCCATACATGACTTAAAGAAAAACCAACCAAATAACCCGTAAATCGTTTTCTATATCATTAAGTCACTATCAAATAGTCATGTATAACTTACTAAATAAACTATAATAAGTTCCATTAAATTCATTAAGCTACTAATAAACATGTATTTACTGAATAAACCACTTTCTATATTATTAAGTTACTATCAAACAGTTATGTATTGCTAACCGAATAAACTGAGAGTTCCACTAAGTTCATTAAGCTGCCAACAAACAAATCCCAAGTAAATATAATCATAATATTAAAGAAAACATCGATTATTACAAGATTAGTAAGAGCTTTAATTAAAAAGATTAAATATCATAAATAAGGAAGGGAAGATTTATATGTAAATTATAAAAAAAAATCTATTTAGAAAATGCATATGTGAACCCATATGAATAATCTGTAATGTTGTTCAAATATACATCTTCAAGTAGATTCTTTTTACAATAATTCACATATGAATAATATGTTCTAACCTTCCCATGTTTATTTAAACCGACCCCTAAGAGATTATGACATATAAATTGGTAATTGCTGTAAAATACAGCAACAGAACGATCAATTTTGATTCAATTATGTGTTCTAATTAGTATTCAACAACGAAAACCATATAAATATAACCCTGAACGATATGACGTATTTGTCTATTTTTAAATAAAGTAAACTACAAATTTGGTCTCCGTGGTTCGTCGAAAATAGCATTTTTTCTTTCTACAGTTTCAAAATTACAATATAGTCATCGTAATTTGTAAAAACGTCTGGATTTGATCCTTTCCTCTAATGTTCGTTGAATGAGGGGCATTTTCGTCATTTTATCGAAAAAAATTGTCTTTTACCCAATCAAAATCGATATTATAACTTTGGTCCCTGTGGTTTTTACTGATAAAAAAACGAAAATGCTCTTACTTAACGAATTTTTTTTTTATTAACCTGGATATCCAATCTGCTATGCGAGCCGACTAATCCCAGCACCTGCTTTGCAGATAACCCGGAGTCACCGCATTTGAACCTCCGTAACCACAAGGGGATTTTATTCCTCCTAGGATTTGAACCTGGGACATCCTGATACTTTTAACCTTTGGAGCCAAGCTAAAACCAATCAGACACCACCCTTATGGTTAAAAAAAAAAATTAACGGCCGTTAGAAACGACAAGTGTTGTTTTCAACAACCCACAAGGACCAAATTTGTACTTTACTCTTTTAAATATTATATCGATCTTAATTTTACCACAAAATAACGAAAATCCCTCAAAAAAAAAAAACACACACACACACATTGACACCTTTAGTGTGTGTTCTACATTTTCTCTCTACCAAACACATTTTAAACTGTCCTTATATTTCTCCCACAGTCTTTCATTCCAGTTTTACACCATTAAACTCAATTATATTGAAATATAAGCAATCACAACTCTGCAGATTCAACTAGCAAAACACCATACATTTGTGACAAATGAGACCTCAAACTAAACCGGACGTTGAAAACCCGACTGACCCCACCTGTCTTCTTGACGCGGATTACGGTTACGTCCCGTCGTTACCATCCGAACGTCAAGAAAATGAGCGACAACGACCGAGCAAATCGATTCTTGTTTTGGTATCTGCACTGTTGGCCATTGGGTTGTTGGTAGTTTTAATAGTTGGAAATGTGCACATTGAAACACAACCAGACAGTGATCCATTGGTGGAACGACTGAATCCAGTAGAACAAGGTGTTTCCGATAAGTCATTCAGCTTACCATCGTCGACGTCTTCGTCTGAATGGACGACTGAAATGTTGAGTTGGCAAGCACCTGCATTCCATTTCTATCCAGAGAAAAACTGGATGAACGGTAAAAATGTCATTTTGTTCTTTTTAATAAGACGGTTGTATTTGGTTTTAACGTTAAAAACCAACTTTAACAGTTCCATTAAGACACAACCTCTGAACCATTAAGACGTGAATCTTGTTTGTCCAAAAAAAAAACTTGCTTCTTAATGGGTTTAAAACTCTCTAAATGATTTTGTATCTTAGGTCTCTCTAAAAATTTAAGGGGATGTTTAGTAGTTTCTAAATAATTTGGTGCAAAATGATTAATCGGTCAGAATGATTAAAAGACTTTCGTGATATAGTGCAAAATGAAATATAATTATTGGGTAATTGTTCACAATGAAATTAGGGTGCTGAATGGTTAAGGGAGGCCCATGATACAAGATTCACCTCTTAACGATTCGGAGGTTGTCTCTTAATGGAACTATTAAGAGGTAAACAAACAACCCTTAAGAGGTGAATCTTGTTTGATAGAAAAGAAGTAGGCCTCTTAATGATTCTAAAACTCTCTGAATAATTTTGTATCTTGGGTCTCTCTAAAGCATTCAGCACCCTAATTTCATTGTAAATAATTACCAACCACACAATTATATTTCGTTTTGCACTATATCATGAGAGTCTCTTGATCATTTTGACCACTTAATCATTCTACACCAAACCTTTCAACAACTGTCAAACACCCGCTAAACACCCTAATTTCTAATTACCAAACAACCATATTTCATTTTATATTATATCATAAAAATTCTTTTAACCATTTAATTATTCTGTACCAAATCATACAATTGTTACTGCTTTTCACTTGTATACATCAAGACACTAATTTTTTTTTTATTTTTTAAATATTCCGTGGTGGTCGAACATTCTCTTGATGGTGCAATTTCTGGCTTCATATTCCTGTAGATCCAAATGGTAAGTTTAACACCCACCTAAATAACGAGTCAAATTTATTAAAGGGGCTTTGTGCTAGCGGTATGTGAGTCTTTGGTTTTCTAGGAGGTCAGGAGTTCAAACCTCACCAATGTGTGAGTTTATTTGTTCTATTTTATCGTATATAAATATTATATATTTCACAACGTTTTGTTGTGAAGTTTCAAGTGTAAAAAATGGGTCTCACGGGTCTTACGAAAACATACGGGTCTCACGTGATCCCAAGTCATAGAGATAAACAGAAAGTTGTTTGAACCTTTACCTACAAACCAAACATTTGAGGCAAATGTTTGTAGGGTTGGGTTCTTCTGAGGCCTGTCTGTTTTTATGAGACCACAAAAACTATACTATACTTTCACAATAAAATACTGTAAAGGTACAAAAAATATTTAACATTCACAGTGTTTTTTCTGTGAAAGTTGAGTGTTAGTTTATAATATCATAAGTCTCATGAAAACAGGTTGATCTCACGTGATCAGAAGTTTAAAACTGTATCTGTAATTATTATACACAGGTCCGGTTTACTACAAAGGTTGGTACCACTTATTTTACCAATATAGCCCTAAGGCTCCGGTCTGGGGTCTAATCGTTTGGGGTCATGCCGTTTCACGAGACATGGTTCGCTGGCGCCATCTTCCGATAGCCATGGACACGGACCAGTGGTACGACGTCAATGGCGTCTGGACGGGGTCCACCACCATTCTTCCAAACAACAAGCTTGTGGTTCTTTACACCGGTTCAACCAATGAATCGGTTCAGGTCCAAAACCTAGCTTATCCGGCCAACCCATCTGACCCCCTTCTTGTCCACTGGATCAAAGACCCAGAAAACCCGGTTCTTGTTCCACCACCGGGGATCGGAGTAAAAGACTTCCGTGACCCCACCACCGCCTGGCTCACCGCCGACGACAAGTGGCGGATGGTGATTGGTTCTAAAATTAATAAAACCGGAATTGCGTTATTGTATGATACTAAAGATTTCAAAAGTTATGAGCTTCAAAAGGAGTGGTTGCATGACGTCGCCGGCACCGGAATGTGGGAGTGTGTGGACTTTTATCCGGTGTCGGAAAAAGATTCCGGTCTTGATACCGGAGCTTACGGGCCGGATGTGAAGCATGTTTTGAAAGCTAGTATGGATGATGATCGATGTGATTATTATGCGATCGGAAAGTATGACCAAGTGGCCGGAAAATGGGTACCGGATGATCCAAAAATTGACGTCGGGATTGGTTTACGGTATGATTACGGGATTTACTATGCGTCGAAAACGTTTTATGATCAAAACCAGAAAAGACGGATTTTGTGGAGTTGGATTAAAGAGACCGATAGCGAGGCTTCGGATATTCAAAAGGGTTGGGCTTCTCTTATGGTATGTTTTCACATGACAAACACATATGTTTTACAGAAACAATCGTTCTATTTATGGGTAGAGGTTATGTCTGTAAGTCTTAAACCCTAGATCTGGGTCTGGGTGATATATATATATATATATATATATATATAATATGTATAGAGTTGGGTTCTAGTGAGAAGCGTAAAAATGGATCTCCACCATTCAATATGCATTAGGATGGGATGCACCGTATGAATCCCCGTATCAAGTGTGATTTATGAGTGCGTTTGAGATTAAAGGTGATCAAGCTCTAGATTCATTCTTACGCTTCTCACTTTAACTCTCCTTCTCACATGATCCTTCACCTATATGTATATATTTGTACAACTAATGCAACCCCATCCTAACCATCAATTAGTTCATTTACGATCAGTATTTGATGAGGTGGAAAAGGTAATTACAAATTATCAACTAAAAAAACTGAAAATAAAATAAAATAGACAATTTAGATTAGAGTTGTATTGGTTGTACAAATAGAATGAGTTGTATTTGAAACGTGCTACATATACATATACATATACATGTACATGTACATGTACATGTACATGTACATGTACATGTACATGTACATGTACATGTACATATACATATACATATAGGGAAGATCTTTTGTGAAGCAATCAGAGCTTGATGTTGGTTTCGAAACGATAAAGTAATTAATGCTAAAAAATCTTCCTAATCTTTTTCAAAATTATCCATTATTCATGATTGTTCATCTATGTTTATTTAGCATCATTATATATATATATATATATATACACACTTATATACTGGTTTTTTGTTTGGTTTATAAGTTGAAGCTATTTTCATCGTTAAAGTTGATTTCTTATGATTATGTTCGTTAAGTTATATCTGGTTTTCGTTCGTTTGTCGATATTTTTAGGCGATTCCACGAACAGTTGCGCTTGATCCAGCAACGGGTAGCAATTTGATTCAATGGCCGATTGAAGAGATAGATAAATTGCGATATGATCTTAAAATATTCGATGAGATTCAACTCGAGCCTGGCTCGCTTGTGCCACTCAGTGTCGGGCCAACATCTCAGGTACGCATTCAAAAACGCTTCTATCCATTAGTAGATCAACATGAAGAATATGGGGGTCAACCGCCCCTATCAGAACCTAAAAAAATTCCACCCTAAAACTTTTTGACCCAAACTTATTGTTCCGCCCCTCTATCGATAAATTTCTTCCGAGTCCTGCCCCCATCATAAAAAATCATGGATTCACCGTTACTTCTATCTTATGTAATGATAAATTGGCGATGAATTCCCTTGTTGACAGTTGGATATAATGGTTGAGTTTGAGCTTGGCAAGAAGGTTGCCAATAGATTACGGGTAGGAGCCGCCGTGCCATATAACTGTGGTGGTCACGGAGGAGCCGGCATGAGAGGCGCTTTAGGGCCGTTTGGTTTATTGGTTCTTGCGAACAAGAACCTCACCGAACACACGCCCGCTTACTTCTATATCGCCAAAGGCATCCGTGGCGATCTCGATATCTTATTTTGCATCGATCAATCAAGGTTTTGTTTCTCTTCTCTTTTTAAGATTATTCAGTACAAATGGATCATCTGCAACGATTGCAATTACTGTTTTGGGCTCACTATTGGTTAACATCGTTGTTAGATCTTCCATTGCAACGGATGTCGACAAGTCTATTTATGGTAGCACGGTCCCCGTCCTTGAAGACGAAAAATTGTCGATGAGGATTTTGGTAATTTTCTTTCTTAAGCCAATTTTGTTTTTGAAAATGACAACAAAATAGGCTTTTTAAGACGCCTAACTTCATCATACCAACTTATTAGAACACTATTATATGTATATATATATATATATGTACACACACAAACACATAGGGTTGGGTTCACGTGAGACCCAAGGTTTTTCGTGAGACCCGTATGACCAATTCTCAACCCTTGAACGATTGAACGTCTTCAAATACCATATAAAACTAAAAGATAAACATTGTAGGTGGATCATTCGATCGTTGAAGGTTATGCACAAGGTGGAAGAACATGCATCACTTCACGTATATATCCAACAGAAGCGATCAACGATGATGCTCAAGTGTTCTTATTCAATAATGCTACGGATATAAACGTAACAGCTTCCCTCAAGATATGGCAAATGGGTATGAGGTCAAAGAACGACAGTGGATGGGTTTGGCTCGGCCCGTCATTGATCTTACTTGTCGTCTTTGGGTTCGTGGTATGGACATGGCAAAATCAAAGAAAGAACAATCGGTGATAAGCCAACAAAGAGTTGGCTCAACCCAAACTTAGACCTTGAGCCCATCTAGTCTAGTGTCGGGCTAGGTCGAAAAAAGAACATCTACCCACAAATAATAATTTGTCAAGATTCATCAATAACAATATTCGTAATGAGAAGCCCATGGGCTCGAAGATGCACTCGAGGAAAAGCCCGTCCAAAAATGACGAAAAACGACAAGGTTTTATTTCGCATACAATAAAATAAGGCTATCTGGAATATGGGTAATGGCCTGTTTGGGCTTTTTTCGAGCCTAACAAGGGTCATGAGCTCAATTCATATTTGAATAGATCAATGTAGGGTTGGGTTTCTTTACTTCGGGCTGGGCGGCCCATTCCGACCCAGTAGTTGTATTCTTGTTGTCGGCTCACCGACACCAAGCAATGGAATATTGTAAATTAATTTTAAATAGCCACATCCTTCCATCAAAAATGTTATATTTTTCTATAAATTCTGAAAAAAAGTTATTGTTGGTGAATTCTGTAACTTATCATTTTGTCTCTCGACTTTTTGGTCAAACCCGATCCTCGTCCCGGATCAAGACCTAAATTTAGAAAATAAACAATATACTATATAAAATATATTGATTTTTATTAATATCGGGTACGGGGAAGAACGAGGGAAACGTTACCCTGCCCCGACCCCGACCCCAACCCCGGTTTGAGTCTAACGGGGATCCCCGACCCGGTCCCGTGACCCATTTTAGCGGGGAATCCCCGTCCCTGCTTGAAGGTCGGGGCAAATCACCATCACTAGTGGAGACCTGTATTTTTGGTAAACAATCGTAAAGTTTCCATATCAATTATGTCCATTCCTCTCGTTAGACCTTCTACAACAGTCATAGCTACGACCCAAACTCGATTGTTTCTATCTAATAAGTACTGAGTGAAAATTAATTGTTTCATAAATTTTCTGAATAATAAAACGATAAAACTGTATGAAATGTCTAAAAGAGCAGAAATAATATAAACAACAAATTCATTACACAATATTCAGTAACTTAAAATATATTTAAAATGGTCAAACATCATTGTCTGATTACAATCTTATAATTTATGCATTTGCTGGTAAATTATTTATTTTTTAACGAGACACGCAACAAAAAGTTCGTGGGAAAAAATAATTCAGGAAAATAAAATCATAGCTTAATGCATTAAGATCGGCTGGCAGACTTACCATGTAAAGCTCATCTCTTAGCATTAAGTAAATACACATAACTTGAACAAAGACCGTAACAAGAATACTCGAAAACCAGTTAATACAAATACGCGATACTTGAACATAGACCATAACAAGAATCGTTACTAACAAACACAAAACCTTAGGTCCCGTTTGGTTTGCTAGAATGGAATGGATTTGGGGGGATTTGGATTTCAAATCTATTCCAATCTCATGTTTGGTTTGTTGGATTGTTCGGATTTGAAATCCTATGATTTAATTGAAATTCTTCAAACATGAGATTTTGAAATCCTTTAGGGAGTGCTCGAGATCTCATGGGATTTCGTATGATTGTATGTGCATAAGGTTTTAAAAAATGTTAAAAACATTTATTTTTGTAATAATAGATTAATGAAAATGTAATTCAATTATTTTTATATTTCTTTTATGAATTAATATATAAATAATGAAATTCAATTCTATTACAAATCATACAAACCAAACACATTAATGATTTCAAATGCGTTCAAATCCAAATCCCTCTATGAAATCCAAATCACTCAAAAATAATCATGCAAACCAAACGAACCCTTAGGGGGTGTTTGGTTCGCAGAATGTTTCTGAAGGAATGAGATCTATCAAATGAATTAGAATAAAATGTTATCAGGTTTGACCAAATGTTTGGTAGACAGGAATGAAATTTAATCTGTCTAATAAATTGGAATTTGCTTGTTTGGTTTGCAACAGAATTGGTATGGAATGATGAAAAAAAGACAAAAACACCCTTTCTTTGATGTTTTTTTTATTTAATTACAAATCATATACAAAAATCAGAATTTCTGTTGTGGAAGCTTTTTTGTTCTTCAACACACACACACACACACACACACACACACACACATATATATATATATATACATCTTGTGAGATATATACAAAGCAGTACATGAAGCGATTTGTAGAATCACCAATCGATCGAGAAGATGAAAACAACAATCGGTGAAGAAGATGAAAGCAACAATCGAACAGGAGATACAAGATTTGAAACCCTAACCCCATCTTAACGCCTCATTTCCAAGATTCTATCATAAAAATCGACAACAAAGAATGCTCCAACAGAGAAAAAACGAAGAATGGACAAGAATTCCAAAGCAGAAATTGGAACTTCTTCTTCTCATGAATTTCTAGGGTTTCTTTTTCTTGTGAAACACGCGGCTCTTGCTGATCGATAAGCAGAAACTGGAAGCAAACATAAATCGTTAAGCAGAAACTAAAAGCAAACATAAATCAGTAAGCAGAAACTGGAAGCAAACAATACTCGATAAGCATAAATTAGAATTTAGCAGAAATCGATTCACACAATAAGCTAGCATTGAAGCAAGCAGTAATCGATCGATAATGAAACTGGAAGCATCATGAGGGTATTTTTGTCATTTATACAATTTTGGATGAAATGGATTTCAATTCCATCACTTTTACGAAGGAGTGGTGAAATCCTCAAATGAGAGAGAAAGTTTGAAATTCAATTCTATTCCATGAGTAACCAAACGTTGGAATAAAATTTGGTCATCGTAATTAATCATTCCATTTTCACCAGATTCCAACGTACCAAACGTCCCCTTAACTTTTTTTAAGTAAAACGTTACATCAATGATCTTTATGTTTTTTTATAGAAAACGTGTGCATAAAAAACCAAAAATGTCATGCCTATATATAACGATTAGTTGGTAAATAATAATTGCTTCAATAATTAAATATACTATATAAGATATTCTTAGACCAAACATCTACATATATACTATAAAATATTTATGATGAAAATGACATGTATTTTTTATNAAAAAAAAAAAAAGAAACCCCTATGGTCGGGTTTATTATATATGGACAACTTTAATTTATAAGAAGACGAAAGAGAATATAAGTTATATAATTTATTAATTAAAAAATATTATAAATATAAAATAAAAAATAAATAATAATTTTATAAATTATTTTAAAACTGTTTAAATGAAATATATCAGAATACAACAAAGTTTTTAATTACTGTATAATTGGTTTTTTAATCTCAGTTAAAATAACAAAATGTTCAATATATCTGTTTTACTTGATAAACAATTTTTTAGTTTATTAGAAATTAGCTGATTTTAACATGATATTTTATCATGTAATAAAAAATTACTGTATAACTTGACAAATTGATATCCATATCATATGTATACAAAATTTGTCGGTTTTCTGTCAAATTGTATATGAATTGAAATTAAATGTTAGTTAAATCTATATATTCATAGAAATGATATCACACAATTTTAATCGTATAAATAATCAAAAAATCCATTCCTTTTGTATATATTTTTTGATTAAGTTATATTAATTATAAAAAAATTATACTAAATATAAATTAAAAAAACGAACTTTATCGTATTTTGCTTTTTCCGATACTTTGAAATATTACAGAATGATAGAGTAAACTATAAATTCGGTTCTTAGGGTTTGTCAAAAATAACACTTTTCTTTCTTGCAGTTTTGAAATTACAAAGATAACTATCGTGGTTTGTAAAAACGTCCAGTTGGTTTCTTTCTGTAATGACTGTTAAAAAAATTGTGTTACACGAGAGGCATTTTTATCATTCTATCGGGTTTTTTTTTCTCTTTTACCCAATCAAAATCAAATTTTATGATTTTATTTCCTGTGGTTTTTGATTGGGTAAAAAGACAAAAAATCGATAAAATGACAAAAATGCACCTCATCTAACAAAATTTTTTATCGATATTAGAGAGAGGGACCAAATCCGCACATTCTTTGAAACCCTGATGGTTATCTTGTAATGCTTTGCTCTAACCGAAGCTATTGCATTGTTTGCCCAAAATAAAAGTCGAAGTTTAGACCACTCACTGTAATGCAGTATTCCACCTCTTGCTTGTTTTTGGTCTAAAGATGAAATTCTTAACGATGGTTGGAGAAAATGCCGAAGCCAAGGCTCATTCTCTCTCTTGCGTTAGTTCATCACAAAACCACTCATACCCAGTAATACAAGGCGACCCATCAAACATATATTTTCGGTTGTTAACAGGAAGAAAAAGCAAACTAATATTTAATAATTTTGTCATCATCCAATTGGTTTTCATCTGCTAACAGGGCGAGCAACGTAATTGAGTCCGGGGGGCAGACAACGTGAGACAGAGCCCAAAAATGCAGAGACGAAAAAGTGCTATTTTTGACAAACTACAGAGACCAAATTGTAATTTACTCTAAATTTTATAATACTTGAATTTTTTATTTTCAAAATATTATTATAAAAAATAGCACCTATGTGTGTTAATGAAGTAAAGTATGCATAACAGACACGCAAAGAAAGATTACGACAACATTAATATTAAGACATAGATTAACGTTGTCAGGTGTACGATATCTTTTATCGTCTTATAAATACTAAAATGCGCATAATGATGGCATTTTGAACTGGCCTTTAGCTGTCACCCACACCTCCTTTGCTTTTTCCACATTTTCAATTTCAGTCCCTAAACTATATGCTTATTGAACATTTCTTTAAAAAATACAGTTATTGTTTTCAAAACAAGTATAATTGCATTTTGTGAAAATGCAAAAAAGGAAAAAAAAAAACTTTATGTATTGTAATTTGTATAGATAAATAGTTTTGAATGAACAAAACCAAGTAAGAGGTCGTTTATCAACGACTTACTCGGTAAGAGCTTAATGATAAAGGTTACCACCCTCGCTATATTATTGGATGACATTCTCGGCCATTAAAATGGAATGTTGGTAGTGTGTTTAATTTCGATAAGATGATGTAAATTTTGAATTAATATTTTTCATAACAGATTTAAAAACGAAAATTGTTGGTAAAATATCTACTTATTTCTATAAAATAAAAATGATTTTATACTTTCATTCATTTACCTCATAGTAGTAAATTTTGATAAGATAAATTAAAAAAAATATTGTTGTCAGAATTTGGAAAAAATAAAGTTATAGGACTGAAAGTGTCAATATTCTTAACTTGATGGTGTAAGAATGTAACTTCATCTTTGCCGTTACATTTGCTATATCCCCACCCAAAATTGCTACAAACACTCTTTTTCTTCCATGCCAGCAAAGACCCGACCAAAAGAAAACCCTTTTCCTCTGCATTTTAATAAAAATTGTTAAATTGCATTAAAATAACATATTTTTAAAACTTTAACTTGATTTTTATTTTAGATTACGTAATTTTAAAATTTTTATTTTGGTATCTAAAATATAAAATTTTAAATATTTAAGTATCCAGATAATCGGTTGAAATATTAACTGGTTATTATGCTGATGTAGCGAGTGATGTGGTATTCAACTCACTATTATTTGCTGATATGGTTAGTGATATGAATTTTTTAATCTAAAATTAGTCTTTTTTTAATCTAAAATTAGTTTTCAACCGGTTACCCGAGTACTTAAATGTTTAAAACTTTACATCTTAAATACTAAAATTGAAGTGTTGAAAGTACGTTATACAAAATAAGAATCAAGTTAAAGTACGTTACTTTTTCATACAATTTATTCTAATAAAATATATTTCTTTAATAAATATTTTGACAAAAACATAGTAATAAAAGCTAAATTACAGAAAATAAATTTTTTTTATTATTTAATAGATTTTTTTTACAATAATTCATTTAAAAAAAAAACCACCTTTGACTTAAATGTTCAAATTTTTATGAATTAATATTTAAAAAAAATGGTTTCTTAATTAATTATGGCAATTATATTTTTTTTAATTGTTTAATAAATATTAATATTATTTAACTACAAAAATTTATTGGATATTGTTATTTCAATTTATTTTCGTATATAATATTTATATAGAACAAATGTTTACATATATTTTTCACTGTAACAAGGTTTAAGCCTATGATTTTCTATAAAACCAGACTCTGTTGATAATCCAGATATCGCTAGTTTAAATAACCTCTTGATTATTTGAACCTTTTACCTGAAATCAAAATATCAAAAATGTAAGAATTATAAAAAAAATCTGCAAAAGAAATCGAAATGTAGTAAAGTTTGATTTAATTCTTATTTCATGTATCAGATATATTTTTTTCTCAATCAATATAAAAATATTTTGAATTTTTTTTATGATGTACCAATTTTGACCAGTAACTTGCTGATCTTGTAACTTTTGATGACGTTGATACCCGTTAATGAAAAGTTCATAAATCAAAATAGACAATAAACTTGACATCCACGTCATCAGATGTTACGAAACTATCTGTCAAAATAGATAAAAATTAAAAAATATATATATAATTTGTTACATTAAATATAAATTCTGAAATTTTATTATTTGCTTGGGAAGAACATTATATTAAATTGAAACTAAAGAAAATTTTAAGGAAAAAATGGCACAAATAACCCTTTCAATCGATCAAATTTACCTCTTCACTTGCGAGGGGTAAAAAAGTCATCAAGTCCGTAAATAACCATTCCTCAACTTGCGAGGGGGTAAAAAAACCAGTTATGTGTAAGGTGGACATGCATCTGAGGTGGTTCTGTAACTGAAGTTTGAATGAGAGTTTCACTGTTGAGTCCATGAGAAGTAATCCCATGAGAGTTCCGCAAGTGGACATGTATCATTTAACTTATCAACGCCCTCCGTAAGTTACAGAATGATTACTTATGCAGATGGTGACTTTTTTTAAAATCTTGACAGATAAGTGACTAAGTAATAAACTTGATCAGCTGAAATAACTGTTTATGCCATTTTCCCAAAATTTTTATTACATTTTAACACTCTTTTTATTTTAAATAGAATCAAGACGAATTCATTTAAAATTTAAATAATATGGGAAAAATTGCATGAAAAAATAACATACTTCAAATTTATTTCTATTTTCGGCAAAGTACTTCAAAATTTTCATTTTGGTATTCAAGATGTAAAGCTTTAAACATTTAAGTACCCGGTTAAAGACTAATTTTAGATTAAAAAAATTCCATGTCACTAACCACGTCAGCAAATAATACTGAGTTGGATACCACATTACTTGCCACATCAGCATGATAACCTATTAATACTTTAACCTGTTATCTGGATACTTAAATATTTAAAACTTACATCTTAGATATTAAAATAAAATTTTTAAAATTATGTTACCAAAAATATGAATCAAGTTTAGGTAATTTGTCACTAATATATATGGCTCAAAAACTAAAAAATATGATTAGAAATGATTACAAAAGAGCCGTTTGTTCTTTGTCCCCCACACAAACACTTTTCATCTCTCTAAATTTCTCCACTTTCTCTCTCTCGAATTGATATGTAAAACCCACAAAAACAAGTACCCAAATTCCCCTTTGATTCCGTCTTTCTTTTTTAAGAGCAACAGAAAACCTTCAAAAGTTCATGGCTACTTCTTCTACCTTTCTTTTCTGTCTCTTTTTCATCTACATTTCCTGTTCTACATTTACTTCCGCTGAAGATCCAACTGTTTCCTACAAGTTCGAAATTTCTTACATTACTGCTTCACCGCTTGGAATCCCGCAACAGGTAGATTATGTTTTTACTTTTTTTATGTTTTATCTTACGATTGCAGTTCAGTTCCTACGATTTCCCCCAATATGGTTTCGTTGAATTTGAAGGTTGCTGATTCTGATTTCGATCGCATTTTGTGTTTTTCGAATTAGGTTTTGCTTAATGGTGATCGAGTGATTGATGGATAAGTGTTAGATTAGTATTCTTTGCTAAATTTCTGTTATGGATTGAATTGGGTTTGTTTTTGATTTTTGGGGATTTTAGCTTCAGATCTGCGATTGTGTTTAGAATTACAAGAACTGAGTTCTGATTTAGATTTCTTTATGAGGGAAATTAGACAAAATAGCCAGCAGAAAGTTGAATCCTTACGCAGAAAATTGAATCGTTATGCAGAAATTTGAATCCTTATGCAGAAATTTGAATCTTTACGTAGAAAAGGTTTTTGCGTGAGGTTTGTTTTTAGTTTTTAAGTTTGGCCAGAATGAATACTTGTGCGTAGCGCGAAACCAGAAGGGTGGTGCCCGATTGGTTTGAGTTTGGACTCCAAAGTTCAAAAGTGCCCCAATGTCCCAAGTTCGAATCCAAGGAGGAATAAAAATCCCCTTGTGACCATGGAGGTTCAAATGCGATGACTCCAGGCTACCCGCGAAGCAAGTGGTCAACCTGGGATTAGTCGGCTAAGAAAAAGTATTTCTATGTAAACTATAGCTGTTCGGGGAAGTGGGTTCCTAAACATGGCTAAAAAGTGAATCGACTTTGATGGATTGACTATTTTTGTCAAATTTCAGTCTTAATGAGCATTGCTATGAATTTGATCTTGTAGGTTATTGCTATAAATGGAAAGTTTCCGGGCCCTACGATAAATTCAACTACTAACAACAACGTTATTGTGAATGTGAGGAACAAATTAGATGAAAGCCTTCTCATTACTTGGTAAGATTTACCCTAAATTTCTTATACTTGCACCATTTTAGATATTAGAAAGGGAAATTACTAGAAATAGCCATTTTCAGACTTTGGATTCATCTCTTAGCCATTTATCTCCCCAAATTTCAAAACTATCACTATCTCCGCAAAGTGGCACCTCCTCAATTTACGAAGGGGTCAAAATGTAAAATTTCTGAACATGGTCCGCAATTGCAGGAACCAAATCTGTAAATTAGATAAAGGTCCACAAGTGGCACTTCTGCAACCAGTCGAAGTGTTGGGACCAATTTATGGATTTGGTCCCTGTACTTGTGGATTATGTTTAATTTTTTTTTACTTTGACCCATCTTAAGTTGAGGAGTTGCTACTTGTGGAGGTGGTATTAAATTTTAGAAATTGGGAGAGAAATGGCTAAGAGATGAATTCGAAGCGTGAACATGACTATTTTCTATTGATTTCCCTATGAGAAATTGACCTTTTCATGGCTTCCAAATGAAGTTTTGAATGACATTGAATGATGTATGGTTGAAACAGGGCTGGAATACAGCAAAAGAGGAGTTCTTGGCAAGATGGTGTTCTTGGAACCAATTGTCCAATTCCCCCAAAATGGAATTGGACTTATAACTTTCAAGTTAAGGATCAAATCGGGAGCTACTTTTACTTCCCATCACTCAATTTTCAAAGAGCTTCAGGTGGTTTTGGTAGCTTTATTATCAACCCAAGGTCCGTAATTCCTATTCCGTTTGGTACCCCAGCTGGCGATATTACAATCTTGATTGGTGATTGGTACATAAGGAACCACACTGTAAGTGTTCGATGAAATGTCACAGTGAAGATTTTTTCATAATTTATCTTTGTGTAATGCTTTTTTTTCGGGGTTTGTAGGCTTTAAGACGGGCACTTGATGCTGGCCGTGATCTTGGAATGCCCGATGGCGTTCTTATCAATGGGAAAGGGCCATATAGATATAATGATACTCTTGTTCCCGATGGAATTGATCACGAAACCATCAATGTTGAACCAGGTAAGTTAATGCACAAATCATACGTTTATTGGGGCATAATCAATTGAGAATCTCAAAAAGATCGATAACCATGAGAACCAGTGAATCAAATGTGTTCCTTCACATTGTGAAACAAAAAATATACATAAAAAAGTTTCACATTGTGAAACAATGCCTTAAAATCGCATCTGTTGATGATAAAGAATCATGTGAAACAAAACATTGAGATTGGTTCTCACAGGTTTGTAACCTTATTTGTTATGGGTTCTAAAAAGCTATCGAATTTTATATTGGGCAGGCAAAACTTATCGTATTCGTGTTAGTAATGTTGGTGTATCGACTAGCTTAAACTTCAGAATTCAGAACCATAACTTGCTTTTAGCGGAAACGGAGGGATCGTATACAGTTCAACAAAACTATACTAGTTTAGATATACATGTTGGACAAACATACTCGTTTTTAATCACCATGGATCAGAACGCGAGTAGCGATTACTACATCGTTGCTAGTGCAAGATTCGTAAACGAGTCGATCTGGCAACGAGTTATGGGTGTCGGAGTCTTGCATTACTCGAATTCCAAAGGAAAGGCTTCCGGTCCCCTTCCTGAACCCCCTCAAGACCAGTTTGACAATACTTTCTCAATGAACCAAGCAAGGTCCATAAGGTAGGTTCGCTTTTTTTCTAGTTGCATTTCAATAAGTTGAAGGGTTTTTTTTCACCTTTTTTCAATTATGCCCCTAATTTTTTTTTCAATTAATTTTTTAACATGTCTTTTTAGGTCATTTTACACGAGAAATTGAATGAAATAGCCAATTACATCAACCAAATTCACTTTTTAGCCAATTTCAAAGACTTCCCAAAATTGCCCGTCTTTAGGCGGACGCTTTACGCATTTGCTTAAAGACTGATTTATGGAAAAAAAAATCCTTGAGCGAAAATCTGAATTCTTACGCAAAAATCTGAATCTTTACGCAAGAAGATATTTTTAGCCACTTTTCAAAGCCTCTTCCCAGAACAGTTCATCTTTTAAACAGATGCATATGCATTTGCCTACGGATTCTTACGAGATTTTTTGCAGGGATTCTTACGAGATTTTTTGAATTCTTGACGCAAGAAAATCTTTGTTTTTCTTCTGAAAATTGAGTTTACACAACTGTATAAATCCAGCTAAAATGGAATTCAATTGAAAAAGTGGCTAAAAGTAAAGTTGGTTGGGGAGATCGACTAGTTTTATATTGTCATCTAGTTTACAAGCTAGATTTTACCCGACATGACTAGCTTTTCGGTTAACAACTAGCCTATTAGCCAATAGCTATCTTATAAGCTAGTTTTCCAAATTAACTACTAAAATCTTGTGGTAAAATTCATTCAGGTGGAACATCTCGGCTAGTGGGGCGCGTCCAAATCCGCAAGGTTCGTTTAAATATGGTTCGATAAATGTGACCGAAGTGTACATACTGAAAAACAAACCACCTGTGACTATTGGTGGGAAACGAAGGGCAACGCTAAGTGGGATCTCGTTTGTGAATCCCACCACGCCAATAAGACTTGCCGACGAGTTTAAAGTTAAAGGTGCGTATAAACTCGATTTCCCTACCGAGCCACTTACGGGACCTTCTCGGATGGAGACATCAGTTATCAATGGAACGTACCGGGGATTTATGGAAGTGATATTACAAAACAACGAGACCAAGATGCATAGCTACCACATGGATGGATATGCCTTTTTCGTAGTCGGGTATGAGAAATTCTTCCGAGTCTTTTAGGGTTTCGTCTTGTTTCTTGAATCGAAAGTGTTTTTTGATCTTTCTATGCGTGTTAACGCATGTTATTTGATCTTAGAATGGGTTACGGAGAATGGACAAATGATAGCCGGGGGACGTACAATAAGTGGGATGGCATTGCTCGTACGACCACACAGGTATACACTTACAATTTGTTATTATTTGGTATATTTGTGCAACGGGTTTTCCCAGTATCATGTGAGAGGTAAATCGGATATAGTGCCAGTATCATGTGAGAGGTAAATCGGATATAGTGCCAGTATCATGTGAGAGGTAAATCGGATACACAACAATCTGTTAAGTGGCTGACATAAGAGACCAGTGCATACCCACAAAGATCCCTATTGTGGGTCCCACACTGCAACCGTCAGATTCGAACCTTCGCCGGTTTGTATAAGTATACCATACCATCTAGTAACCAACTGTGCTATTTGGTCTCTGAGTAAATTATTACATTTTTCGTCCCTGTGTTTTATTAAAAATTGCGACTTTTGTTCTTGCGGTTTACGTCCATATGGTTTGCAATTCGTTGCTATTTCCATCCATGAGGCTAACTTCTAACTTTAAGTATTATAGAAACAACAATGAATTGTGAACCCTGACGGTGGTGGTTTGTTTCCGATTCTGAACAAGTAGGTGATATGCATCCAATATCCGTGCCTGAACATGTGGTCAATATGCACGAGGAGATTGAAATTTCACGAAACAATCCCCACCGTCAGTGCCCATACTCTCTCTCTTGGCAATGAATTGTAAACGATAAGGATGGAAATTGTAGTTTCAAAAGCATAGGGACGGAAATAGAAATTTTTTAGTAAACGACAGGGACGGAAAACATAATGTACTCTTTAGTTGATATAAAGTGTATAATTTTACATTTTTAAAACTGTGCGCTTTTTAGTGTGGAAATTTATTTTGAGACAGAGGAAACAGTGTTTGATGAAATTTATCATTTAAATTTATACTAGGTTGCTGATCTAGCCTCGTATCTATCTATATATCGTGATAATGATATGTAATAGTGCTAAATTTCAGACAAAATCATAGCAAAGAAACCTGCAAGTTCAATCAAAACGTACAAATTTCACAAATTTTGGTTATGTTTGTGTTTCATAGGTTTATCCTGGGGCGTGGACGGCAGTATTGATCTCTCTTGATAACGTTGGAGTTTGGAATCTGAGAACGGAAAATCTTGATTCATGGTATCTTGGTCAAGAAACATATGTTAGGATCGTCAATCCGGAGAAGAACAACAAAACAGAGTTGCCCATCCCCGATAATGCTCTTTTCTGCGGTGCCCTCAGCCGAATGCAGAAGTATGTTCTCTTTCTTCTGCGAACCATCATTTATTTGCTAAACCCTTTTCTCAAAACCTTCATTAAAACAAAATCGGGTTTAGAGGACATCAAATATATCTAAATGTCCTAATACACTGATTTGTTCATAGGACAAAACAATTGTGCGTTCTATGTAAAAGTGTTACAATAAGTTGATAGAACGCTTTTTGTCCATCCTAACAAGTTTTAAGGACCCTTTTGAAATAAAGTGTCCTATTGGTCTTTTTATACGGCATTATTTGAAAAAAATTGCTTTGAGCGACAAGTTTTCTGTAAAAAGATGTGTTTATAAGACGCTGCTCACGTGCCTTATTAAAAGGCCAGTACGGTCTTAAAAAATTTGTTTATTAGGACATTCAGACATTTATTTGGCGTCCTATAAAGCTGATTTGCTGTAATGCTTTTTACAAGCTGGGTTCTTCATGGAAACAACCTCTTTACGACCATATCCGCATTTGATTCACTGAATTCGTTTAATTTGATTTGATTCTTAGAACATCTAGACATAGTTGGCGGCTAATGAATCTGATTCTGTTGTGATGCTTTTTTACAAGTTAGGTTCTTCACAAAAACAGTCTCTTTACGACCATATCCCGTGTGGGATTCACTCTCTTCGTTTTACTTGATTTGATTCTTAATCTTTTTGTCAATTTATATCTTTTTTTTGGGTTGATTTGAAGAAGTCAAACCAACGTCTTATAAAAAGATGTGTTCATAGGATATTTCTCAAATGTGTCTTGTAAAAAAGCTAACAAAAAGACCGTTGGGATGCTCAAATATGTCCTACCATACTTTTACATACAACACACAGTTGTTTGGTCCCATAAAACAGTTTATTAAGACATTTAAACGTCCTATAAAGATGATTTTGCTGTAATGCTTTTTACAAAACAACCTCTTTACGACCATATCCCGTGTGGGATTGACCGGATTCGTTCTATTTGATTTGATTATACAAGTTTTTTCGGGTTTATTTACGGATGTTTTCTTTTTCAGGCCACAAGACATATCTTCAGGATTAAGAGGGCATGGATCGATGGTGGTATTTGGTCTGCTAATGGCGATGTTGAGTGGTCTACTGCTCTAATTATTTAGTTTTATAATTAATTATGTTTTGAGGTAATTATTTTGTTTAAATTCCTTAGAAATTAATTAATATTCTGGGGATTAATTATTCCATCATTCTTTTATTTCACCTGATTTGATTGTGTAGTTGAGGAGGAGGAGGAGGAGGCTGTGTAAAACCTGTTTGTCTTAATGTATTTATAAGCAAGAATTCTGGTCTTAATTTCTTTATTTGTTTGTTGGCAATTATTATTTAGAGTAAATTACATAATTGGTTCATGTTGTTTGTTAAAAATTACTTTTTTTTTTTTCCGTTCGTGTCGTTTTGAAATTACAAGATAGTCATCGTGGTTTGTAAAAACGTTTGAATTTGGTCCGTTCATTTAACGTACGACTGCTAAAAAGTTCGGTTAAATGAGGGATGCTTTCGTTTTTATTGATTTTTTTGTCTTTTATCCAATCAAAAACTAGAAGGACCAAAATTTTAAAATCGATTTTGATGGGATAAAAGGTAAAAAAATTCGATAAAAGGATAGAAATACCTTTTATTTAATGGGACTAAATCCGAATGTTTTTACAAACCATGATGGTCATCTTGTAATTCTGAAAGCGTAGGGATGAAAAGTCTTATTTTTGACAAAACACAGGGTTATCTTGTAATTGGATAAAAGGTAAAAAAAAATCGATAAAAGGATAGAAATACCCTTTATTTAATGGGATTAAATCCGGACGTTTTTACAAACCACGTTGATCATCTTGTAATTCTAAAAGCGTAGGGATGAAAAGTTTTATTTCCGAACAAAACATAGGTGTAGTTTACTCTATTATTTATTATAAGATATTAATGACTTTGATTTATAAGTTTTGTAATATCATTAAAATAATTTTAAAAATAATACTAGTTGTGTATCATGTCATACAATATATATGATGTAAGATTTTATGGTAAATCGAGAAAGAAAAAATTAATGTAATTTCTTAGTAAAAATTATTTTTATATTTAAGTAAAATAAAAATTATAAATGATGGTTGAACATGTTTTGTTAATTTAAATATCTGATTAAAAGACCAGAAAAAATGTTTCGATATTCGTATTAAATTAAATTTAAAATAGATATATGATTTATTTTAATTTTATTGATAGGGTGCTTTTTCAGATACAAATAATGGTGAAGTATTACGTCGAATTAATAAGACTCGATAGTTAAATTGTATGGAACGTGTTTAATCATCCGTTTATTTAGTTTTTTGGAGTTCAAAGAGTTTCAAGAAAGTGTACACATATGTTGTTATTACTTATAAACTTGAAGTTTACTGGATTATATATATATATATATATATATATATATATATTATTAAGGTCACAAGTGTCATTTGTTTAACTAAAAAGTGTAATAATTACATGATCCTAAAACTATGCGTCATTTTCATCATATACATTTATTTTTTGTAACAAAGAAAATAATATCTTGTAGGGAAGCCTGTGTGTAGCTCAGTTGACAAATGGGTGATACGATTTTGCACAAATGCAAGAAAGATCCCGGGTTCAAAGCACGCCCTTCCCGCTAACATCAACTGTTGAGTGAACCAAAAGATATCCTCTCACATTGGTGTCATTGGAGACGTGTTTCAATTCGTGTGAAACCGGTCGAGGTTGTCGATATTCAACATTTTGCCCAAATATCTCGTAGTGAAGCTTAGAAATGATGGAGTTTGTAGCCAAAATCATACAATTATATATATTTACCAAATATGTATAGCTAGAAATTATGTAAAGCAAATGAAAATGGAAGCAAATTGCTTGCAGTTTACTCATTTCTTTTTTCAAGTGGACAACATACAACTTGATCGATCTTCACAAACCCTAGGAATTGATATTAATTACTAAATTATGAAGAAAAAAAAAACACCAACTGCTACATGATATTATGAGTTCTTCACATGGACCTGTGGCCCTCCAGGTGGTATCAATTATTTCATCTTAAATCCAGTGGCTTAGCTACAAAATTGTAACATATACATATATAAACTATACATATATATATATATATATATATATCAGAGCTTCGACCACGATATTATTGACGGACAAAATCCAATCACCGATACGCGATAACTCACCGACAAACTTATAGGTATTCGAGAGGACCCATTTGAAGAAGTTTTTTGGCCGCCCCCACTAGTAGCAAGGTCTTCGAGAGGGGTCATTTGAAGAGAGGGGCTCGTTCGGGTATGGGGGAGGCATTGAGCAGCGAGTCGCGAGAATTCATTCCCGGAAGGCGGCTAGAGCCACAATAAGTTTTCAAATATAATGGATCTTGATTAGGTTTTTATAGATTTTTTGTAATATATTAGTTATTGTTAATTAGTGTGGGCTGCCATTGTTGAGCTGGTGTTAGAATGATATATAGTAGATTGGACGGCATTGTCACTGTAATTGTAGTTTGATAGCTGTATTTGTTAAAATCAGATAATGAAAATATTTGATTTACAAATGTTATGTTGTCGAAATTTTAAATAATTAGCAAACATGCTAGGTGGAGGAGTATGGTCCAGACCCTAATTAACATTTGTCCTCTACATGATCCACAATTGTGGGAGTAGAGTGTTGAAGGTTGGAAAAAAGGACGACCTCTTCTTTTCGACTTGTCGTTGATTTTCATCATCAACGGTTTACAAATCATACGTTATACGTTTAATATATATTTGTAGGGTAATAGAATTACAAGAAAAATTAGGAAAAAATGGAGGACATCTGCAGCAGCTACAGGCGCGGGAGGCCGAGCCGTAGATGGAGCGAGCATCCAAGCAAGGGGTGCACGCGGCCGTGCAGCACGGGCAGAGAGGACGACGCATTCTAGAGATGAGGATGTTAGTAGCTAAGACTATGTTGTATATTATTTTTTATTTGAATTTTTTTTTTGATTTTTCTTATTCCGTATTAATGCATTATATACTAGAAACATACGAATAATTTGAAGTATTTAAAGAAGCAAATATTACCTACGGTTACCGAGAAAGCATTCGTCAGCAAAGGCCGATGTACAAATTCGTCGGTAAAAATCCATTGTCGAAAATCCAGTCAGTAGATTGTCAGAAAGCCGTGATAAAAAGATTTAATTAGTTACTTAATTTACTAACACATTACCATGGTTATGTACATTTGTGACGCTGGAAGTCTTATTTTGTGCATTGTGTTACTTTCCTATACATGTATAGGGTCAAATTCAGGGGAAAACCTAAAAAAATTGAAAAACCGAGGAACAATCTGATAACTGTTCATCTGGACCGTATGCACATTTGCATACAAGTAATTTGTAAACAATTTGTTCGGCATGCTTAAATGCATAACATGTACACGTGCATAAAACCAAAAAAGAACTTCAATTACTTATATACACATGTGCATACGGTGCAAATGAACGCTTACTAGGTAGAGTGTTCTTCAGTTTTTTATTTTGTTTTTTAAGGTTTTCTCCTGAACCTCCATCTATATATATTGTTCTTTAGTTTTTTATATGTTCTTTACCATGACTGAGTGGGAAAGCTAAAATTTCAATGATTATCAACCATATACATTTGACTTCATTTCGAAGTTGTAAAGTTCATTATATATATATATATATATATATATATATATATATATATATATATATATATATATATAGAG
>NC_037543.1:725240-734826 GCF_001531365.2 Cynara cardunculus var. scolymus
TAATACTTTTTTTTTGATGAAGTTGTTTCATATATGGTTGTGAAATTGTTTCATATAATACTTAATGAAACTGTTTCATGTATTTCTCTAACATTAATGAAACTGTTTCATGTATTTCTCTAACATTAATGAAACTGTTTCATGTATTTCTCTAAAATTAAAATAATGAAGATGATAATATCTATGATAAATACCCTCCACAATAAAAATGATTAATCAACCTCTCACAATTACAAAAAAATGAACAAAATGAAAAATTATGATTGGTTGAATGCGGTTTGCACGGTTTGTACAAATTGAGTGGTTTGCATTTGATCGCTCCCCTATATATATATATATATATATATATAATCTTTCTACTAGATAATTGTTAGTTAAGATCCCATGAACTTTGTTTGTCCCATCCATATAAAAATCACATGTTTCAGTTTTTCATGTTTCATTCAGCTCCATCAATCATATCACTATACGTAATAAGAGATAATATAAATGTGAATTAGATAAATAAACAACTTATGTGTATTAATTTCATTGGTGGGACAAGATTGAGACTTTGATTACGAGAAGTGATTTTTATCATATACCTAAATAATATATGACAACAGGGTCAGATTCAAGGGAAAATCGCAAAAAAAAAATGAAAAATCAAGGAACACCCTGGTATGCATGTAACCGTTCATCAAGAGAATATGCATATGTGTATACAAGTAAGTTGTAAGCAATTTGTCTGGTATGCATAACATGCACATCGACATAAAAACCAAGAAATAGTTTCAGTTATTTATATTTATATGCATATATGGATACCGTCCAGATTAACGGTGATAAGATATTCCTCAGTTTTTCATTTTTTTGGTTTTCCCTTAAAGCTCCCTCTATAGCAATAATACTATATATGTATTATATATACTCCGTGTATGGCTTGCATTTTAGGGGCTACTCCAATCTAATTGCTACAAACCATACAATTCAAATACAAAACTTTGCCTTGACCATGTTATGTAATCTCGTATGATTTTTCAGTGTAAAATCATATGTAATCTAGACGTTTTCGTGTTCATTTATTTTCACACAGTATGTTACTATCTCTCTCTCTCTCTCTCTCTCTCTATATATATATATATATATATATATATAGGGGCCTATTCAAGAGAGAACTGAGTTATTTGTGGTAACTGTGAGAACCAATATTAACCACAAATCAATAGATAAATTAGGAAATTTATAAATTTGGTAATTTTAAATTAAAATCTTAATGCAGGGATATTTTTGGTATTTTAAAACTCTCCTCTCTCCTCTCTTCTCTCTTCGGCCACCGTCCGCCGGCCACCGTCCTCCGGTGATACCACTATGATACCACTGTGATACCTAAAAATATTGACTCTGTTAAACAAAAGATACACTGTGATACCTAATCATATATAAGATGCATRGTGATACCACTGTGTTACATCTTCGATCGACCACACAAACGACATCAATGTGATACCCAAACACATATATGATGCATTGTGATACCATTGTAGTATCACCGGAGGACGGTGGCCGGAGAGAGAAGAGAGGAGGGAGGAAAGTTTTAAAATACCAAAAATATCCTTATATTAAAATCTTAATTCAAAATTGCCAAAATTATAAATTTCCTGATTTATATATTGATTTGTGGTTAATATTGGTTCTCACAGTTACCACAAACTAAGTAGTTCTTATTTGATTAGCCCCCATATATATATATATATATATATATATCACTACAAAACAAATGACTTTTACCGACAAAAATATCATAGGGAAATTTCTGTCGGTGATTACCGAAGGACCACTCAAAGAATACCAATGGTTTGGTAGAATCCGATATTTCTTGAAAAAATGCCAATGGATCACCCAGAGAATCCAATCCTTTGGTAATCTGTCACTGATTTGAATTACCCACCAACAATTTGTAATGTTTTATGATAAATCACCATTTAGCTACAGATTTCCTAGGGAAAATCTATAGCCAAAAGTCTTTCATTTAGTAGTCTCTGTGTGTGTATATATATATATATATATATATATATATACTTAAGATCATGTAAGACCAAATTGTTTTTGTGAGACCCGTGGGACCACTTTTTTACACTTGAAACTTCACGACTAACCTTCACAATGTTTTTGCTATTTTTGCTATGAAGGCCGGATTTTTTAACAATCATAGTGTTTGCTATGAAGTTTCAAGTCTCACGTGAACCCAACCATATATATATATATATATATATATGACTTCAAAGAAGTGCCAAAAAACCCTAATTCCAATTGAATGAATTGTCTTTATCGTCAAACTTTGGTCATGGGTTTTTGTGAATGTATAGTAGGTGTCGTATCTATCTATCTATCTATGTGAAATATTCATGAGTACTACAAGAAGAGCACGCCTCATGATGGTGTCTGCTGTGAAGTTGGCATCGCTTAAAAGGGAAAACAAATTGGACAAACACAACATCTTATTGACCTCAAACAAAGTAAGACCTTATTATTATTGTTTCTTTGTTTGTTAGATTCATTACAGAATCATCAACTCATCCCATTCCTTGTCTTTTCTTTTCTCAAGATTTTATAAACATGATTCCACCTCAATTTCCTCAAACTTCATTATCAGATTCACAGTGCAATTCCCATATATTCCCTCCTACCTTAGATTCCTTCAGTGAAATCTTCTTGTACCTGCAAGGAATCCATCTTAATTTCATGGTAAGTCAAACTTACCGCGCCTTTTCTGTTTTAATATCTTGTGCCTACGGTTTGTCGTTCTCTCTGGTTGTTTTTCGTTTGTTTCAGTAGGTTTTCCTAGAATTTGGTTCAGCATTAAAACACATTAGAGATTTGATGCATGCTCGAAGACAGGCAGCAAGGCAAAAAGGCTCTACATTTCTTGATTCAACAAGTATATATATGCTTAATTTGTGGATTTCAAATGCAGATAACATTCCCATAACAAGCAACTCCTTATCCTGTTCTACTTCACTTTTAAGCCATTTATTTATTCCTGTTATTTAAACGTACGTAGTTTTAGTTTCTGTGAACCCTTGATTGACAAGACAACTTAACATGCAAGTTTAAGTAAACCATCTAGTGGCTGGTTCACATACCTCCACCAATCCTTCTTTAACACCCTTTTGATTTTACGCAACTATGTTTTCCCATGCCAAAAGATATTATGCTGTTCGCCATATATGTATATTACACAAATATAGTGCTAAATGAAACCGTACGACGTTGCCTTTTTTCGACAAAACAATGAATAAAAGGCATCCATCTATATATGCTGCTAAAATGGCATTCTTCTTCTTTTTTTCCTCGTGGGTATACTCAAACTTCTGTTATTTCCGATATTTACATCATATCTGTGAAGCATCGTGCACACCATGTTCTTGTGTTGAAAAACTTTGTATGATATAGAAGAGGTTATACCATGTGGTTTTTAGAGGGAGTTGTGCAGTTTTCATGTTAATCGGGTATACTGTTATTGAACTTCTTTCACAAATCTTTCGGTCTTAAACTGTAGATGATCATGAAACTTGTCCTCCATTTCATTTCATCATCGCAACACCTATGCCCATGTATGTCATTATGACAAATTGGGCCTTTTAGTATGCCAATTGTTCTAATAATGTACTTAACGGGATTTTTAAGTTCATAGGACCAACAATTGTGTATCTTATACGAAGACATACTAAGTTATTAGAACGAAGTTAGACAACTTGACATGTACAATCTCTTATGAAACAATAAGTCGTTAGGACGAAGTTGAAGTACTAACTAATAGGAGTCAAGGAGTAAATTAATCATCATGCTAATTAATTAACCTTTTTATATGACACACTTGAAACATATTTTACAGGAAACATCTTGAAAATGTTGATAAAACCATTTAGATTTTTAGTCCTATTAGGACGTCGTCCAAAACAACTAAAGATAGAACTTTCTAGGTCCCTTAATTAACTTCGGGCATCTTATCAACTTATTGTAATTTCATGTAAGACACACATTTGTTGGTACAATAAACTTAAAATTCCCACCGTACCATATTACGACAATTAGACATCCGAACGTAACATACCATTTTGTTGTGGTGTGTTCTATTAGAAGTTCTAATTTACTTGTATTTACATGTATAGATTCCCCAGATTACTTGAAGATGGTAGAGGATGGGAATTCGTAGGCTCTCGGCCTTCCATAAATTCGAAGACTATATGGTCGTAAGTGAAGTTCTTGGTCCAATTAATACAAATATTACATTTCAGCACTTTTTTCGGATATTATCTTGTAATTAACAATATTAATGTTGCAATGTTCTTATTCTCTGCAGCTAGTGTTAGACATAATTGTAGCGTAAGCAGATGAATAAGGAGCAAAGAAACAACAAAGCGAATGCACTGAAAAACAAACGAACAAGAAAGCTCCTGTATACAATGGTTCGTGATCAGGAAAATGCATTACTAGTACAAACCAGCACAACAGCAAGCTTGGGACTTAGCAGCTTTTATGCTGCATTAATAAGCACTTCACTTGTTAATTTGTCTTAACAAATCACAGATTATTAAAAACAAAATAATAATATATAATATGGTATAGCTTAACATAACAAATTTGATAAAGCTGCTTCACCGGTACTAGTTTTATTATGTACAGCAACTAGATCAATAGTTTGATATTGGTACATACATATATTCTAGTCACTATAATATATGTCTCTTTTCCCCCTTGGTGTAACAATAGGTCCAAAGTCGGGTTTTTGATTAATTACTTCCAAAGATCAATCTGGCATGTGGAGGTGGATATAGAGGCACCTTCTGAAGCAATCTCATCGCTCTTAGAGTCGCTTAGAAGCATGTTCATGTGTTCGGCCATTTGAAGAGATGATGAAGGAGGGTTCAGATAAGTGTTTTCCTTTGTGACAGCATCTTGATCATTACTGAGCTGAGAAGCAACAAATTTATCGAGTACTCGCCAATCAGTCACTTGAAGATCTTGTTCACCATTATTATTATTATTGTGATTATTATTATTATTATCACCGTAAAGTAAGTTGATGTTCGACTGCTGAATTGAGGGTTGGAAAGCGCTCCCATAGGAAGCACTTACGCTGGCAGCTGCGGATTGTGGAAATCTGAGAGATTCTAATTGAGGAAGCTGGAGGAAGGAATGCTCATGAGGCAAGTTGTAATGCATTTGATCAAGCTCAGATTTTCCAGGCAATTGATGCTGGTATGAATTATTTGCAGTATAAGGATGAGATATCCGGTTTGGGGATTCATAATCGGGCATGAATGAGACTTGATCATCATACCAGGATAGAGCATCATGTTCATCCATTCTACGTACCGTCGTTATTCGCTTTTTGAATACCCTGCAGACCACCCATCCTTCTTCCTGTTGCAAATAAAGCATAACACATGGGTTATTATTATACATTAGAATTGGTTCATCTTAAATCAATATATTCTTATATCTTGGTTTTTAAAGGCAATTGTATACCAGAATAATTGGCATTTGGCAAACCTTACTACACAGCTAGATGTGCTCAAAATTTAGATTTCCTTTCAACTTGTATCATCTTGTTATGAAGCTCAAGCTTCCCGTGTGATCAAACTAATGAAAGATTCAATTTCCAGAACACACTTTATTTCAATTGGTTTTGATAAATTAATTCAAGGTTTGACTCATTAAAGGTGTTAATTCGATCGTTGTAAAGGTCCTCCATTTTCGCTTCGATTAATGAAGAATACTAGCTCTCTCCCCAACCCTCCAAAAGAAAAAAAAAAAAAAAAAAAACTAAAATGGGGTCATTCTAGAAGAGAAGCAAAATAGTGATCTACATGCCATCAATTTTGCTTTAGAATTCCATGGAATTAATCTTGCATAGATTTCCATTGTTTCTTGAGTTTCCTCCAAGTGGAAACAAAAGTTAGAACAGTAAAACAGTTAGCTTTTGGATATATTTACCAAATAACTAACAGAAAGGGTGAAAAAAATAGATATGCTACTTGCCTGAGTCATTGCGTTTTCATTCGTTTCTAGCCTGTACTCGTGCATGATCCAATCTGATTTCTGTCCATTAGGAGCTCGACCCTTGTAAAAGACCAACGTCTTTCTCATGCCAACCAGATTATGCTTAGAATATATGGCCTTATCTCTTCCCGTGGCTTTCCAGAAGCCAACTTTTGTAGCCCTGTTAGTGCGAGTTCCTGTAGGATATTTTTTGTCCTTGTGGCTAAAGAAATACCACTCATTTTGTTCTTCAGTTCCTAGATTGCATAACTCTGTTAAGATAACATAGAAGAGTCAAGGAACAATCTGAATAGACATTATTACGGTATTAACGTAAGATAATTAGTGCTTAATCCGGGCATTGAAAGTTTTGCATCCACAATTCTGCCAAGGTACTCCTAAGTTGTATTTGGAATGAAAATTTCCAGGAGCCTCTAACTTGGTTCATGTTTGAAATTAATTGCTACCTTGAAGATCCCATGGCTCAATTTTGTAGAGATCCACATCTTTGATAACATCAAGATCAATTCTTTTGGATGCCACTTTTTTCCTAAGGTAGTAATCTACAAGTTCTTCATCCGTTGGGTGGAATCTAAAACCAGGAGGAACGTGCGAAAAGGTATTCATATTCTCAAAGGTGTTACGTCCAAAACCTGCAACATGTAAATGCACCATTGTCAGTAGGTAATTAGTTGTACACATACAACTATTGATCATCAATTAAACAAAGTAGAAAGATCATGTACTATTTCAATCTAGTCTCAAACTCTCAATAGCATATGTAAACCTTTTATCAGATAAATTATATTGAAATCTCAAGTCACAGGTAGAACGAGTACACAGCAACCCAGTTGCTTAATTTGTATCCAAATTTCTGGAATCAGACTAGAGTTTTTAAAATTGGAGAAAGAGAAGACTTGAAAGATAGAATCTAATGACTGCTTGTATTTGATCTTAATAGTCTGCAATACCTATATAGAAATGTCGTATATATCTAATATGAACTGAGCATTGAGCAACCTTATATATATGAGTACTAAAGAAACAAACAGTTGTCACTGGATCAAGTAGATGAGGATTAAGAAACTGGAGGAGGATGCATACCAGTTTCTTTCTAATGTTTACATTATACCTTATCTTATAGCTATTCTTCATTTCATGACTACAGTATCCCTACCACCAATCAGTAATCAACGTCTGTATGCTTATTTAATCCTTTTAGAAATGTTTTGAAGAGGAAGTGGAACACATGTTAGATGCTAGATTGACAAGAGTGCAACTCGCTTCATTGTTTGGCAACTTAACATTTAGAGTTACATGTCACTTTTGATCAAGCACGGTGAATTTCGTAATTGTGTCATCAAAGATCGAAGTTCTTGGACTCGCTAATGGCATTTTGTGAATCCTGAGCCTATATCAAGTTCAAACGTCAGCTAAAGTGACATAAAAAGGTGTCATTGATTGTCTTTGAACACTATGTTTTCTAGATTATATAAACTGCTAAAGAAAGAACATACAGATGCTAAGTAAATAGGAAAAACTAAAAGCAACCTATATGATCATACGGATCCTCAATAAAATACACAGCATATCTTGATAAAGATAAACGAATTATTAATCGTTTCATATTATAGACTCCAATTAAGCATTTATAAACTTGAGGGATGAATCAATATAGCTAACAAGGTCCTCACTTTTCATGCTCACTTCAAGCGAAATGTAAGAGGTAAGTAAAAGCTCCTAGCTAGCATTGAGAGGGTTAATTAGTTAAAGAAGGAATATCGTAATTTCTATGCAGTGTTTTTCTTTGGATTATTCACAAATACTTATGTAATCGATATGAATCCTTAACCTCAAATTCCGGTAAAAGAAGAGAAACCTAATTACCTGATGCTTATATATAAGTGGCTCAAATGCATGTTCATAGGTGATCAGGAGAGCATTCTGGTGTGATGCAGAAGAAATTTCCAATTTAGAAGAAGATGAAGATACAAAGCAAGAAAAGAGAGAAAGGAAGGTCATGTAGGGTAGAATGTAAATCATGTGAAATGAAATGCAATGTGTGGACAAGGTTTCTGCCATGCATTCTCATGGGAGAAGCACCATTTTATTACTTGATGATCAAGATAAAACTACTCAAGTTTGCTTTATCTTGAGAAAACCACTCAAGTTTCGCACCACTCGACAAAAGTGAATACCTGATAATAATGCGTAATCAAAGAACAACAACTTGACAATGTTAATTACCATACAAAAAGGCCTCAAATTAATACAGTCTACACACATAGAAGGGCATAGAGACAATCAAGAGGTTCCTTTTTGTTTCTTCATCATCTACTTTCAGAGATCTTGCTAGAAAATCAAATCTCAAACCGGAAATAAATACAGAAAAGTTCCTGAAATGAGATTAAGTATAGGAGCTTATTCATAATAGAAAAGAAAACATAGATGATCATGAACTTGTTATCTGTACTAACTACAAGTTGGAACTCTTTCCTCCTTTAATACCCAGATATAAACTATGCCGAAAAGTAAATTAGATGCAAGATCTCGATCAGATCATGGGATTAATCTTTGAATTCGGAAAGATCACTCCCAGGAAACTAAACTAGATAAACAAACACACAAAACAAAGAAGAACATGAAGAAGATGAAGCATAACAGATAATAAAACCTTAGAAATAGTTTCTAATTGATCAACTAGCTAGTCAGATTTCTTCAGATGGATCTGGTTCAGCTTCCTTCTACCAATGGATGATGTACAGAGAGAAACAAGATCACCTCCTCTTCAGTTAAGAAGCAAGAAAAGGAGACAAAAAAGGGGAAAAAAAAGCAAAGAACAAAAGGAATGTTTGGGACCCAAAAGGGTTCTATTTTCCTCGGGAATTGAAGTGAAAAGAAGTTTGTCCTTTGGCTGTCTGAATAGCTTCAGATCCCGAGAAAATTAAAGCTAATGACGACAAAAAAAAAAAAAAAACAAAGAGCAGAAAGTTGATGAAATAACATAAACCGAAAGGATGAATAAGAAAAGGGTATCTTACTTAATTATAGAGTTATATCGCTGTATCTTCGTATATGTGTAGAAGTTGATGGGAAGAGCTTGATTGCCGGAAAAGCTTCCTGATAAAAAGAAGGGAGGAAGATGATGCGGAAAAAGGTGGCGGTCATATACTAATACTCCACCACCCGCCACCAGCTACTGATGGAGACACACGGTATATATATATATATATGTATATACACACATATATATCACACAACACACATATAATAGTAGAATTATAATGTTATACTGATTTCTTTCCCTCTTTCTTTCAGCTTTTTAGGTCGTCTGGAAGAGAGAGAGAGAGAGAGAGAGAGAGAGAGAGAGAGAGAGAGAGATATGAGGTGAGGTGAGGTGAGATTTAAGAATGTGACGGCATGGGATCACTTAAAGGACACCCACACCCACATACCCGACCAAAAAGAATGTGTGGGAAGATTTCTTTTTTGGGGTTTTGGGTTTCTATTAAGAGCATATATATATATATATATATATATATATATATATATATATATA
>NC_037543.1:736094-750714 GCF_001531365.2 Cynara cardunculus var. scolymus
ATGAAACAACTTGATCAAAAAAAGTATTATATGAAACAATTTCACAAGATTAAACAATTTCATGAAAAAATTTCATAAGATTAAACAATGAAATCGACGGATGAAGGTGGTTTGCACGGTTTACACAAATGAGGGCGGTTTTTATTTGATCACTCCTATATATATATATATATATATACATTTTTATTGAATATTTTATATGTATTTTTTTTTGTCTTAGAACACAATGAATTAATAAATACTACATGTTTCTCATAAATCTGTTTCCACTCTCCCTCTTTTAATTTCAAAAACATGCATTTTTTTCTATATGTACAAAAAATGCTACATGGTCTCAACAAACTCAATTATATTGACTAAAAGGGTATTTGTCCTACCATAGTTCTTGGTTTTCTAGGAGGTCAGGAGTTCAAACCTCACTAAAGGTAAAGAAGGTGTGTGAATTTATTTGTTACATTTACCGTATATAAATACTATATACTTAAAAAAAACTTAATTATATCGGAAATGGTAATATGAATTTGATTTTCATGCTTATGTTATCTCATTATTAGATAGGGTCGTTTTATACATATATCATGGATTTTGAGAGTTACTCTAGGTAATATGAATTTGATTTTCATGGGGGAACAACCCTATTAATTATCTTTGATATAATTATCGATTTTTTTGTTGGTATAGTTTATTATAAATTAATTAACGTTCACGTATAGCATACGTATTTTTGATAGTTCCCCTCCCTGTAAAGATTCTCTTCTAGAGATTGTGGATAAATCGTTTATTTGGATTTTGGCTAGCTGTAAAAGGGAGTGTTAAAAACCCGATAACGTGGAGATATCATCCGATCGACAATCCGTAATGTAATTGTTCCTCGTTTGCTAGCTTCTTGCTTGCCCGTAATAAAGTTCCGAATCTTTTTATTTATATCTTACACTTAAATCTTAAAAATTTCGTTGATAGAAGTTCATGTGCATGTGACTTTTTTGCCCATAGGGGCTGTCTACTAAACACTTGTCCCACATTTTATACTTTCTCGGATTAACATGACAAAGATTAAGAACCTTACCGAGTAAAAGCGAGGACAAGGACCAAAAGTATTATCTAGTAAGTGAAAGTAACGACGACTCTTACTCGGTAAGTGCTTACCGAATAAATTGTTGCAAACGATTCCGTTTCAATGGACTAAAATCTTACTTGATAAGTTAAGGTAAAGTGTCGATACTTACCATTAAGCGTTTATTGGATATACATTGGATAAACAACCCTTACAGATGATATGTATAACATCCGTTGATATGATTCATATTGAAGCTTGCTAGGTACATTATGAAACTAAATTTTAACACGATCTTCAAAATTAATTAAAAATATAGTAATTCATTCATATGCATGTTTAATCGAATGAAAACCCTTGAGTACAAGTATAAATGTTCTTTAATAATAAAGAATAAATGACAAATAGAAAATTCCATCTCCAAAAAGAGTCAAAAATGCTATTTTTTCTCGTTCTACAAATAACTTATAATGATAACATATTAACAAATAGAAAATTCCATCTCCAAAAAGAGTCAAAAATGCTATTTTCTCGTTCTACAAATAACTTATAATGATAACATATTAACAAATAGAAAATTCCATCTCTAAAATTTGAGTTTACAAGCTTTTCCTTAAATATGAGCATATAAATCTTTTACATAACCACAAGGGTGCTGCCTAATTGATTTGAGCTTGGCTTCAAAGGTCAAAAGTACCAGGAGATCTCAGATTCAAATCCAAGGAGAAATAAAAATCCCCCTATGGTCACGAGGGTTCATATGCGGTGACTCCGGGCTATCTGCAAAGTAGATGATCGTCCTGAAATTAGTCAGCTTGCATAGCGGGTTGAATATCCAGGTTAATAAAAAAAAATAGTTTACATAAAATTTATGATGAATCAAAGTTACAATTTCCAAAAAATAATCATATAAAAACACAATATATATATATATACACACACACAGGGTTGGATTCACGTGAGACTACTTTTTTACACTTGAAACTTCACAGCAAAATGTTGTGAAGATAAAAGAAAGCCAAAGCTTCACAGCGTTTTGCTGTGAAGTTGCAAGTGTAAAAAAGTGGGCTAAACAGACTGGTTTCACGTGATACCAAGTCTCTCTCTCTCTCTCTTTCTCTCTCTATATATATATATATATATATATATATATAATACACCCTATTTATCTTCCATAAATATTTAAATCATAATAAATGAACTTTCATTATTTCTATAAATATCTTAATTAATTGAGTTGCATTAGTTGTACAAATGGACATGGTTGCATTTGAAATATACCCTATATATATATATATCTATATATATATATATTTGTGTTAAATAGTGCCCAATAATAATAGTTAGTACTTGAATTTTTATTTCACACGATGCATTTTTCATGTAAAATAACAAAACATTATTTAATACTTGTTCATTTTAGCCTATGTATTTCTATGCATCACAACAATAGTTAAAAATTTCGTTCATTAATAATGATTTTCTTGAATTTTAATGTTATATATTACAATGTGATTATCACACAAACTGTAATTAATGCTTATAATTTAGCAAAAAAAAAAGGAGAGAAATATCTGTTAAATATGTGGTTATTTTGCATGATAATAATATATAGCTAAAATCATATGAATTTACCTAAACTATGTTTCATTGTCTATATTAACAATAAGGTTTTTGTATTGATATTTAAAATTTGAAGGAGTCTTCCCCAACGACTTGACGCGACCTAGGGTTGGTCGACCACCTATTTTCTATTATTTCTTTTTCCACGCGCCCACAGATCCCCACCATAACCTTTTCTTATTAGAATATCAAGTTTATATATACAAGGTTGAATTATGGTGAGGAGGAAAGTTAACACCAAAAACATTACAAGAAATCTTTATTTTTGGATGCATATTAGAATGAGATATACCATATCAGTGTATCAAACGTGATTCATGAGTGAGTTTGATGTTAAAGGTGATTAAGAGTCCAGATCACTTCTTAAAGCACTTTAACTCTCATTCTCACATGATTATTCGCATATATATATATATATATATATAATACGTATCTCGACTCTTTGGATGCACATTAGGGTGAGATTCACCGAGATGAGATGCATCTGATCGATCCCCATATCAAACACGATTCGTGGGTGAGTGATCCTTTCATACGTTTCTCACCTTAACTCTCATATCTCACATGAGTTAGGGGTGACATTAAAAGTGATCAAAGGTTCAAACCTCTTCTCATGTTTATCAATTTAACTCATATTATTACACGATCCTAATTAGTGTATATATATATATAGAGAGAGAGAGAGAGAGAGTGGGTTCCGGTGAGAAAGAGAGTTAAAGTAAGAAGCGTAAGAAATGATCTCCATCGTTGAATGCACATTAGAATGAGATGCACCAGATCAATCCACGTGATCAACCACGATTCATGGGTGGGTTGGAAATTAAAAGTGATCAAGTGTCCAAATCCCTTTTTACGCTTCTCACTTTCACTCTCCTACTCAAACGATCCTTTGCCTATATGTGTGTGTATATATAGACTTGGGATCACATGAGACCAATGGTTTTTCGTGAGACCCGTAAGACCAATTCTCAACCCTTGGATTAGATTTACAATCGTCAGATTTGAACATTCATAAATGCCACGAGACTTCTCAATAATTACAAAATTCTCACCTTGCAACTTTAGACCATTAGATTATTAGTTTACAAAGTTGATCAATGAACATAAATTGGTCTTACGGATCTTACGAAAAACCATTGGTCTCACGTGAACCCAACCCTATATATATATATATATATATGTGTGTGTGTTGGCTTAACGGCTCCATAATTAGCTCGGCTGGCTGAGTTTGATAGTGGAATGTGGACCCTGATCGAAGACCGGATGAATGATGTCATATCGGACCGGGGCTGTAGGTGGCGGTGGCGGTCTGGCGTGGGTAAATCTTTGATCATGGTGCTGGTCCATGGCAGCAGCCACGTGGATGAATTAAGATTAATTAGTTATGAATTAACTACGATAATTAATTAATTAAGTTATGAATTTCTGTTTAATTCTGCTCCTGCTTCTGCTTGTGCGTGCAGATAGGTTAATCAAAAGCTTTTACTTTTTCCTCTTCTCTCCTTGTATCAAGGGTACGGTAGGTGCCTTTCGTCAATTCATATACATATCACATATAAATATATGTATTTGTAGATTCAGGTTAAGAACGAAACCGTAAAAAAAAATTAAGAAATATCGTAATAATCATTCATTTGTATAACATATATATATATATATATATGTTGATACAAGTGATTTTCTTAGTATGCACGCATAGAAATATGAAAACATATTCGATTACTTGTATACATATACATACTGTACAGATGAAATGTTAAGTGATTTTCAGTTTTTTTGAATTTTCTTCTAAACCTCACTCTTTATTTATATGATATCATGTATTTAGATGAAACACTTCGATATAAATTATTAATGTATTAAGAGTTATGGTTTAATACTTTTATGGTTAAAAGCATTTTTCCCATATCGATGGAGCGATGAATATGTATAAATTGGAGTTTAAACATACTTTAAGTTGTCGTTTACACAATAATCACTACAACAAAATTGAGTTTATAGGATATCTTTGATTCTAAACATTATAATAGACTACTTTATAGGATTTAATTTATAGGACAAAAAATTAAAGCATTTTATCTAAGGCGTTGCAATAAGTTTATAGAACGTTTTAAGACGTTTTAGCAAGGTTTTTATGACACTTTTAATATATAGTGTGACGCATTAGCAATTTTATATGACATTTTTTGAAAAAAGTGTCATAAAATCATTTTATAGGATACTTGATTTTATAGGACATTTTTTCAAATAATGTCCTATAAAATTGTTAATGAGACACTTTGTATCAAAAGTGTTATAAAAATCTGTTAAAATACTCAAATTAAAGTGTCTTATAAACTTATTATAACGCCTTTAAATCGAACACTTCATTTTTTGGTCCTATAAATTAAGTTCTATAAAACAGTCTATTAGGACACGAATTGTTTTTTGGTGTCGATTTTGTTGTAGTGACTTATCCGATAAGACTTGCAGGTAAGAGCCAACATTTTAACTTAATTTACCGGGTAAGATTTTAGTCCAATTAAAACGACATCGTATGCAACAATTTATCCGGTAAACGTTTATCATGTAAGAGTCGTTACTTTCACTTACCGAGTTATAAGACTATTAATCCTTATTATCACTCTTATCGAAGAAGATTCCCAATGCTTGTCACGTTCATCCGATAATGTAAAGGAACCCGGTAAACACTTATCGGATAAAATCAAATGTATTTTAAATATTTAATTCTTTTTGTTCTTTTGTTATGGTCTAAAAAATGTGTTCTAATTCAGAGTGTTGGTGTAGGTGACTTTAAAAAATTAATTTATATGATTGTAATAATTTATATCATAGCTGATTTTTTTCTTTGGAGCTATCATCATGTTTCCAAAAATAACAATAAAAATAAAAATAATTTAGCATACTTAGTCAATCATTTTCAAATATAAATTAAGATTTTCATTTTAAATAAGAAATTATACTAGATTTTCCATCTTTTTTTAAGTATATAATATTTATATACGGTAAATAGAACAAATAAACTCACACATCCTTCTCATCTTTGATGAGGTTTGAACATTTGATCTCCTAGGAAGCCAAAGATTCTCATACCGCTAGGTCAAAAACCCTTTGATTTACAATAAAAGTGCATTGCATGTGCAAACAACTAGTTATCTTACAAAATATTGAAGTAAAACTTTTAAATTTTAAGAATACCATATATATAAAATAATAAATACAAATCATTAACGTATTAAAACATTGGGTCTTGAGAGATTAGCTTTGTGATTGTCGTAATTTTTCACAAAATTGATTTTCACTGGATACTCGTGTTACCAAAAACCAATAAAAACAAAAACAAAAACAAAAACAAAAACAAAAACAAAAACAAAAACAAAAACAATTTGGTATATTGTATACAAAGGTGTGATTAAATGTGCTACTTTTATATAAATGTTTCATATTTTTGATGGGCCGGTAGTCTGTAATGCTTCTTTAGTGTTTAAAACGTTGCGAGGTCGAGATTGAAGAAGAAAAGTACTTGATTCAATTCGATGATGAAAAATGACTCATTACATTGTCATAATGAAACAAAGGTTAAAAATTGTTTGATGCATGAGTTGGTGTTGGATGGATGGATTTAGGGTTTAGGATTTCGGCATGGACAATGCAATGTCTAGGAGGGCCAAGTATGAGATATTGATGTGGTTTATTACACCTGTAATGGTTACCTATCGACTTAAGTGCATGTATTGTAATACGTGTATATGGAATGTTTTCGATACGTATTTGCTGAATGGAATCATGAACTCACTGAACTTAATCATAACTATTGACATTTAAATCTCAGGGACACAAAAGTTAGGAGTTCGACAAAAATAAAGTCTAGACTCGCTACACTTGATTCATTTAATTGTTGTTTTGACGTTTTCCCATTTTTTTTATTATCAAATGTTTTATTTAACACATAGAGGTTGTCTAAGTCAAGGGATAATATTTCAATGTGTGAGTTGATTAATTGTAAGCTATTCTACTAAGTATATAGGAATCAATTAGGGTGTCACACATGATTGATTACAACATGTTCATACATTTTTAATTAGTGTATTTAACATATATCATCAATAACCATTGAGATGCAAACATTATCTCTATCGTATATATTATATCTCGTTTGTTCTTTTGTCCCAAACTGATCACTCTGTTAGTTAAATTGATTGAGAATGATGTAGTTAATGATCATATAAAATGTGTGACCAAATCTATACATCATGGTGTTTTCGACGAAGTAGTGACGCTTTTATGAACTTCAAATCCGTAATGGAATATTGACATGTTAGCGAAAGATTAGCGACTATAGAAGAATGGTCACTAAATTGTATACATACATACATACATACATATATACATATGCAACATACATATATACTAGCTACCAATTATGTTCGTTACTTGTTACTCCATTAGGAACTTTCGAAATAGAGTTGCTTTCAAGAAATCTGTGCCTAAGAGGAGGATCTTTTTGATTTGATTATCGATAACTCTTTCAGATGGATGGTGTATAGGCATACGACAAGTTTGAAGGGAGTTTTTATTTGGAGAACTTCTTTTTTACGTTGTTTTGGGTCTTTGTAATTCCTTCCGCTAGCCTTTTAATGTGAAATAATTTAAATATATCTGCTGTAAATAAAAGACCGCAGAGGAAATTTGGCTTCGCTTATCAAATTCAACATAAACAATGTACACCAAGAGGACTATGTATATACAACCAAGAAGTAACAGACCAATGAGAGAAAATAGGGACAATAGATAATAGAGAATAACATAAGGATCAACCATATGAACTGATACAATGAGAAGTTTGTTATGATGATGTGGAAAATCCAAGATATACTCTAACATAATGCATTGCCGTTTCCAAGAAAACCTATACAGACACTTTTACCGACCAGTCACCAGTGAACAACTTATCAACAAATTTCTAACAATGCACCTCATTCAAAATTCATCGGAAATGCATATGTCGATAAACTGTTGGTATTGATAAATTGTGGCCTCATGTTTTATTTTGAAAAACATAACGACACCAATTTCGTTGGTATCTGTCGGAAAACGCATGTCGATAATCTTTCAGCAAGTTACTTTGGTAATCTGACAATAGTTTGTGGTTTAAAAAAAATAAGGGTTTATGGTCATTAGAACAACCATTGTTAGTGACAAAAAGCATGAGTTGACTTGTTCGATCATAAATGGTAAAACAAAACCTAAATTACTGGGTTTGAAGATTACGGAATGATCCAAACATAGCCATATGGACCGCTAGGATCTTTTTATCTGTATATGAAATATGACAATTAAATAACATATACTCCACACTACAATGACAAACAAAACTATGACATTATTAATCAGAACTAGTTTTATTTTCCATATCAATACATTAAAATGAATAAAATTTGATTTCGACAAAAAGTTCTGTTTTATCTTTTACTAAAATTATTTAGACTCATATTTGTGACATCTCAATTAAACTTGAATTCAGTATTATTCATTTATACCATCATGTCGATTCTTTGTTCTCAATTTTGTGAAAAATGTCTCATTCTTTTTATAGCAAATAAATTTGACTTGCGAACAATTGACCATACACGACATAACAATATAACATACACAAATAAAATTAAGTCCATTTGTTCCAACAACTGATGCACGAAAGAACAATGTATTTTCAAGTCAATTTTCAGTTTAATATTACAAAAACAAAGGCTTTCACCAACATATTTTTGACAACCTTTTTTTACCAGCGGATTTTAATTCTAAGGGTCCATTTACCGAGGAATTTTCGAGGGTCCATCAACATTAGCAATTAATTGACTTTTGAATTCATTATTAGCAACACATTCAACTAAATAGTTCTTCAAAACAAATACTATAAAGGGATGTTTAGTTCAGGCAGAAAAATGCAAATGAAAATGACAGAGAATGTAAATGAGTTTAACCTGAAATGAAAATTTAGACTTACGGGGGAATGAACCCATTATATATTATATAAAACCAAATTGTTTTTTTTATTTTTATTTCAATTGATTACTGCTTAATACCTATAACCAAACGTCCCTTAAATCTATAATCATGATTTATACGATTCCCGAAATCTTTAAATAAAACGTCCACTGATCGACAAATGGTTTTTTCTAAAATCAGAAATGTGTATCATGTGAGCATCAAATGATATGTGCACACATACACATACACATACACATACACACAACAAAACTTTAGACATGAATATTTAACTTAAAGACACTCATTTATAAGACCAATCAAACAGTATTATTCCTGCCCCATGCGGAAAGACAATTAATATGATAAGCATTTTATTCTGGGGACTGTTTTCCATTGGCACAGACCCATGAATTAATTAATATGATGGCATGAGATGGACATGATTGTGTTTTGGCTTATATGTCCCCCCTAATTAATATCATAATATATATCTCCAATAATAATATGATTAAGAAATAACAACTAATAAAGTGCAAGGGGTGCAGTTTCAAATCATTAATGTCACTTCCAATTTTATCTCCATCTCCATTAATGTCACAGGTTTTCATTTATTTCACATTATATGCATCTTTTCATTTATAAGCATGTGGAATAAATAAGTTCATATCTAACTTTACTAAGCACCGACCAATATATATATATAAAGTTTGGTTTAAATACTAACAAAGATTTTTGTGTTAATTTTATTAACTAATTTTGGTCATTGATAAATAAGTTCATATCTATATATAGGGGAGCGATCAAATGCAAACCACTCAATTTGTACAAACCGTGCAAACCGCATTCAACCAATCATAATTTTTCATTTTGTTCATTTTTTTGTAATTATGAGAGGTTGATTAATCATTTTTATTGTGGAGGGTGTTAATAATAGATATTATCATCTTCATTATTTTAATTTTAGAGAAATACATGAAACTGTTTCATTAATGTTAGAGAAATACATGAAACAGTTTCATTAAGTATTATATGAAACAATTTCACAACCATATATGAAACAACTTCATCAAAAAAARTATTATATGAAACAATTTCACAAGATTAAACAATTTCATGAATAAATTTCATAAGATTAAACAATGAAATCGACAGATGAAGGTGGTTTGCACGATTTACACAAATGAGGGCGGTTTTCATATGATCACTCCTCTATATATATATATATATATATATATATATAAAGTTTGGTTCAAATACTAACTAAAATTTTTGTGTTAACTTTATTAACTAATCTTGGTCATTGATTTCTACAATAAAGGGTTGTGATTAATCATGATTAAAAATTAAATTTTTAAATTTACAATTTCAAAGAACACATGTGAACAAAGGAGAAAAGGGTATTTAGGTAAAAAAAATTTATGTAACTCCCATATCATTAATTGGGAGTTACAAAATCAAAAAATCTCATTATTTTTATTAATTTATTTTTGTTAATGTAAGAACCATAAGAACACACACGCACACATGAATCATTGTGTCAAATACGAACAAAAGTTGACATACATATGAACTTAGACTATATAACATTTATGAACACAATATGAATATAATAAGAATAATTGTAACACAAAAGTAAATAAATAAAAAAACAGGTATGAACACAATATGAACAGTTTGTGAACAATAGTTCATTCATTATGAACACATTCAGGAGCAAGCCAATGTTGAGATATGCAGATAGTGTACATATGAACACAATATGAAGAGTTTATGAATAATAGTTCCTTCATTATGAACACATTCAGGAGCAAGTCAATGTTGAGATATGCAGCTAGTGTACATATGAATACAATATGAACAGTTTATGAATAATAGTTTCTTAATTATGAACACATTCAGGAGCAATCCAATGTTGAGATATGCAGCTAGTGTATATATGAACACAATATGAACACTTGTGAACAATTCTTTAACAATTACATATGAATTCGAATTTCGATTGTAGTCGTAGACGATTTTAACCTTTTCATTCTCATTGTTGTCAATCTGTTTTCCAATAGGTTTATCCATATTACTCGGACGATATCAAAATCTTAACAATCGGAAATTCTTAAATAATTACAAAATCAATATCATTATGGATAGAATAAATCGAAATTACAAAACATGAACACGTATAAAAAATATCAATTATTGAGATTTTTATATTTGTAACTCCCAATTAATGATTTGTGAGTTACATAAATAACAAATTACTTAATTACCTTGTAATTAATATATGAGTTATATGTGAACCTAAAGAAAAGATGGAATATGATTGGTTGAGCTTGGTTAACAAAGTTAACACAAAAATATTGGTTAGTATTTTAACCAACCCCTATATATATAATATATATATATATAAATATATATATATATAGAGAGAGAGAGAGATAGAGAGAGAGAGAGAGAGGGGGGGGGGGATCTTATGACATGCCAAGTGTTGGTTAAGACTCTAATGAGCACTATAAAAAGCCGATTTAAAACATTTAAGAAACACGATTATCATAATCTAGAAGGGTTTTTTTCAAGACAAGGATTTTGGTGTTTCTTGATGGCTTGTCTCAGTGACGGATCTAGAATTTTTCTTACACGGGTGTACTTTTAAGATGGATCGAAAACCTGTAATGTTGCGGTTTAACCTCTATGAAAATTCAATGTGGTTTGATTTGAGAAAAGTCAATCGTGTCTATTTGGGAAATAAAACAAGTCTTCCAAATGAAATCGACTTTTTGGGTAAGATGCAAGACCACGTCTTACGTCTAACATGTGTTTAGTCGAGTTCCATCGTTTCGAAGACCTTTTCAGTTTTTTTTTGATTTCATGAATTCTCTCAATTTATATTTGATTATCATTAATACTTTACTTTTTTTGGTAGATTTCTAATTTTTCCTTTTTTCTTTCTTTTTGTAGGTTTTCAAATTTGTTTTCTTATTCATTTAACGCTTCTAGTATTAAATATGATATGATATTTTACAATTTTAAATTACTAACCAAATTAAAATAACAATAGTGTTTGAGCAAATGAAAAATGACTAACAAATTTAGTGCAAATTAGATTTAGAACACATATAGATATTAGGACACATATATAATGAAATAAAATCAATTTAGAGCAATCCTAGAATTTAGAGTAAATAATGGAAATCAATAATGAAAATTAAAACAATTTATGGCAAATAAATAAACTATAACAGATAATATGCTTGAAAAATACGAACTGGATAAGATTGAAAAACAAAAGTGAGAACAAAAAGTCATTGTTTAGATAAGTTTTATCAAACATTTTAGTCTAGTTCCTTCAGTTTCAAAATATTTTAAAACACCCTTCTATTTTTAGAAGTTTCATAACAACATTCAAGTTTAAAAGAATATGTATCATATAATTCTCGAACCTAATACCTCTTACAGAGGAGGCACGTCTAAGAGATTGTAACAATCATCTTGCTGGCAACCAATTTGTTTTTATGATCTCGGTTTCCAAATATTTAAGGGCACACTTAGAATTAAGCGAGTGCACCATTTTAACAGCTCATTTTTTTCTATTGTGACAATCGATTGAGCGGGTGCATGAGACCCTGCTCAACTCTTAGTAGGTCCGATCCTAGCATGTGTGTCGCTTCTAGCTATCTATAGTTCATATGGTCTTTGTGGTCATCTTTCTTATTTTTAAACCATGCACAAAGTCTTATTGATCAAAAACTTTGTACATCAAGAGAGGCAAGCTTGATTGAGGGGGCTAGACAAATACTTATTGTTCCGGAGAATCGAGTTCCTACAGTGATAGACTTGACTCTATACCATAGATTACATCAAACCAGCCACATTAGATTACTTTTTAAAAGAACACTTGAAGAAGAAAAAGAAGTTACAAAAAAAAGAAGAGAAATAATCAAAGTGTAATTGATGAGTGACTCAAACAATGTTTGTGCTCTGGGCGAAAAGTAAAAAAATCCCCCTAATCCAAGAAACAAATGACACATATTTAAAAAAAAAATAACACATATTTTAAGAGGTTTGGAACCTAGCCGAACTTTCTTATAAATTTATAGAGGGATGCTACATTTCTTGGGGAGAGTAGATCCAAGGCAAAAGGGAATCTCGAGATTGGATCTAGACCGTAGAATCATTTGTATGATGCACCAACATGATTTTATATTTAATGGCTATGAGTAGCTAACAGCTGAGGTACATAACATATCATGACAACCTCTTCATTCATTGATGACTAATAACACCATTGTATTGTTTTACATACCATTGCATTTTCTCTTTTTCTAGTCCACTCTACATTCGTTATGAGTTGGGTCTTTAGAAGTAATCAAAATATTAGCCTTGTTCACTTACCTTTTACAATAGAAGAGCAAACATTTACAAAGTAACAAAGACATACAAAATAAGTACAATTTATTTTTTAGTTCACCAATCTCCATTGGGGGAAATGTTCACCACAAATAACCAAATATGAACAAACCACTACGAAAGTAGAAATACGGGTCTAGTTAACAAGTATAATACAACCCGTTAAAAGTAATCAAACCACAAATGATGTAAAGACAATATCAAGCATAAAATATTAAAAAAAGGTTTAATGGCGGGGACCTCATGGCCCCGTGGTCCACAAATGAACATCAAGAAACTAAGAAAGAAAATATCAAAATTCAAGGAAAATAAGCAAATCAGATAATTAGATGACTAAATAAGAAACTAAGAAAGAAAACACCTTAGTTCAGCTTGAAAGAAACTAACTGCAATTTGAGAACTGAGAGTGAGAGCCGATGATTGGAGGTTAGAAGATGAGTCAAGGTGAGAGGCTGAGAGACGACTTCCGAAAGAAATGGTGGGTATTGGCAGCGTTGTTCGTCGTAGGTGGGGGGCAGAAGGTCAGTCGTGAGGGAAAAGTTGAGAGCGAGAGACCAAGAGTGGTAATATATTTTGAAAAAAATTAATCAAATAATGTACATATTAAACCCTATTTGACTGTTGGGTTATGATGCCCTCTAACTTTGATGCCCTGGGCCATCGTCCTCTTCGCCTAAGAGTAGGGCCACCCTTGTATATGTATATGTACACACACATGCACATTATAACATTGGTTCAAATAAGAACAATAAGTAATATGTGATGGTAAAAAAGAAAGATTCATATGAGAATCACTGAAAAAATCAGAATAACTTATTTGAATATATATATATATATATATATATATATAGAGGAGCGTTCAAATAAAAACTTGACTCATTTGTGTAAACCGTGTAAACCAATATCATCCATTCATTTTTTTGATCAATGACTTAGATTACATTACTTTATTTTAGGAAATTAAAAATTAAAAAATAATTAATATTTATTTTATTTCATCAATAAGGGTAGAATCGGTAAACAAATTTAATTCATAGTATTTTTTATTCAAGGCAACCATATCAGGTAAATTAGAAAATGAAAATGTTTCACCATCATCAATCTATTTCATTAACTATTTTGCAATGAAACCTTTTCACATTGAAATTTTTACAGGCAAATTAATTTCATAATGAACAAAATCCATTATGCATTATTTCATTAACTATGAATCTATTTCATTAACTATTTTATTAACTATTTTACATGAATCTATTTCATTACCTATTTTACATGAATATATTTCATTAACTATTTTATTAACTATTTTACATGAATCTATTTCATTAACTATGCACCCGTTTTATGATACGTATATTTCATAACGAACAAAATCCATTATGCACTCATTTCATGTTCATTCTACCAACTAAACTGATCAACTTCGATTACAATGCAACATTGATCACCATGAAACTAGTTCATGAATCACGAGTCAATTAGAAAATGAAAATGGTTTACCATCATGAACCTATTTCATTAACTATTTTGCAATGAAACATTTTCAAATTGAAA
>NC_037543.1:750878-764884 GCF_001531365.2 Cynara cardunculus var. scolymus
TTGAAGAAGAAAATAAATCATTTTACAATGAAACTTTTTCATATTAATACAGTTTCATGAACATTAATTTTTTTTTCTCCAACCTCAACCCACAATTTCATTCCTAAAGTTGATATAATCTTCATACAAGCTTTCCAGATTCATTGCATACCAAATAATTAAAAATCAAGATTTTAATAATATAATATAATAAATGTTTTAAACGTTACCATTTTCATACTTTCTTTTATTAAATTGYCTTAAATAAAATGTATTAATAACTTCCTTAATTATCAAAAAATTGTGTAAAATGACATAAATACCCTTATCAATTAAATTTAATTAAAAAAAATTGGAATTTTCTTATTGGTCGAAATTGGTTTACAATGTTTTTTAGAATTGGATGGTTTGCATTTGAACCTGCTCCTATATATATATATATATATATATATATATATATATATATGAACCTACATTACAAATCATTTATATGAATTCATATATTCATCTTCAAATGAAGGTTTTCAGTGATTCGTATATGAACATTATCTTAACTTTCATTATTCTCTCTCATGATATTTAACTTTCATGTTAATTTGGATCTCCCACTATGTGTGTGTGTATATGTGGAAGGTTCAAACAAAAACACTTTTGTTAGAGCATCTTTTTACTAATAGTCAATCACATATGATGCTAAATTAGAGATGCAGACAACCTTTGGTACGACCTAGGTCACAAGACTAAATTGTTTGCACATGACGGTCCACTCACGTGTATTATCACATTTGAAAGAGTGTACACATCTTTTCGTAATTTGAATTTACTTTTTTCAGCCTCCATGTATGTATATATACACACACACACACGTGTTAAAACAGAAATATTAATTCTCTACCGTTCATGCAAATATGTAAAAGTAAAAAGTTGTCACATTTATAAGCGTATAAGAATTATTCACACTCATAAGACTATAGATCTAGAAGTGATAGAAGCTCAACGTATTAACATATATTAGAAAAAAAAAGTCCACATTTAGAAGCGCATAGACTGGAAATTTTGAGATCCAACCAATTTCTCATGCAATTTAGCCAATTTGTCCACACATGTTTTTGGTGAAAAAGTTAATTATCGACAACCCAGACCTGTTATACGAAGTTTTAACATGTATAGTTCTCCATATTTTAAAGTATATAGTTAATAGAAGTAATTCGCCATAGACACACTTTTCATGCAAGTTCTCAAGTCCTTACACTTTTGATTGTATTAATATACTCAAATTAAAATGCATACAAGATTAAAGTAAAACACCAATTTTATATGAATTAAACAAATATTGTTTTGTTTTTGAAGATGGGTATGGCCAAGAATTGAATAAACCCTCCCATTTCAATCAAACTTAACAATACAAGAGAGTTAGACATAACTAGCTAGACGATTGTCATTGAGGCCCTCTTGGTAGATCTCTTGGTGTTGATTGTGATACATATATACACATATTTTGTTTGTGCACAAAGCATGTGTGTATTATATGTATATATGTGTGTGTATATATATATATATATATATATTGTAATGCAACATGTAATGGGGCTACTATGATGTTGGTTAAAGGTCAATGATTTTCTCCATTAGGGAAAGAGTGGATTCAATTTGGCCAGGAAGGATAGGAGAATACGAAGTCAACTGTGATCATCATAGCCTCGTTGCCTTCTTTTTTCTAAAAATTATGGTATTCGTAAATTTTATATATCCTCTTACGAATTAATATATTTATTATAATTATTTAAAAATTACAAAAAAAAGAAAGTTCTGTTTACATTTTCTTATAGCCACACACATTATAAAAATATTGAGTTTAATTTAAGACTATGAATATCTAATAGTTAAAGTTATGCGGAACAAAATTTCATTATTGGAGTGGGGTTGAAGAAGGTCCCAAGGGTTCGGTTATTCGCCGATTCAAGTGGTACGTGAGTTGGTTGTATTGCCAAATCTTCTACTGGTACATGGACAACTATGTGAACCGTTGGACTTGTACAATCGATGCCACAAAGATAACCAACTCTATCATCGAAAAATAAGGAAAACCTTCTTTAAGTCGGAGTGTAGCGAAGTGATTCTCCCAAGAGTGAAAATGGGAGGAGTGCGAGAGCTGAGCCCGCACGCTCTATGCTTTTCCCCAGCCTCCCCTCCAGTAAAAAATTAGTTGGATGTTGGCACAACAAGGTGGTGCCTTACCGCACCGCCGGCGGACGTGCGGTAGCGTTCGTGGTGGTGATTCAGGATTCCAATGTACTGCGTCTAAGATCAGGATTTGACCCGAACTGTTCAGTAGATTTCCACGCGTCACACATCCTTAGAATTAATTGCAGGGTCTTAAACAATAACCAAATCAAAAGAAACAAAAACCAACTCTAAAGACCCAAAATCTAGCTTAATTAATTGTTTATATGTGGCTGGTCAAATCAAACTTTGAAATTCCACGACATAATTATAGAAGATTAGATTTAATTTAGTGGTTGTAAAAAGTATTGGTGTGTTCATTACATAGAAAACGCTGGTCAAATTGAAAATTCCTCATATTTAAGTTTCAAATGTATTATAATACTTGTTGCAAAATACATGTTATTCAAACGACAATAATTTCAATTTATAAAGATGCTAAAATGTCATGAAACACAATATATAGAAAATATAGTAATATTCAAGTTCATCATGAAATCTTTTAAGAAAAGTTTAGAAAAATCGGTATTTTAGTTTTATTTATCAAATAAATCATTTTTATATCTTGAAAATTAAAGTTGGTAAAATATGATATAATCGGTTTCGTTATATACAATTCTAGAACTTATAATTAAATTATGACGAGTTTATACTTAGAATGAACATAAATATACTTTTGAAGTCGTGTTAATTACCTAACATATTCTTTGAGCAAACCTTTTTAAAACCGAGTTTTGTTGCTCATCCATCTCATATCAATTTTATTTTCCATAGGGCCTAGCATATAAGAGATCGAGCTCTAAGGGCGAGGATATGTAACCTTAATGTTTGCTTGAAATTAATCATGAACGTAGTACTAGCTTATGCTTTGAGCTACATTTAATTTTATGTCCGTAGTTCAAACTCAAATCAAGTATTCAAGTTTAAACGTTAGTTTTCATGATCATCTCATATCGGTTTTTCAATACCCATGTGCCCATTCTATGTGATACACGTGGGATCCTCTCGAATTTAACGTGGCAATTGTATGAACATGGCCTTGTAGGGTATATATTCATTGTTTGGCCTTCAAAAGCAAAAAAATGAGGGGCATTTTTAAGTTGTCCAATTAACAGCAAGCACATAGAGATGAAAATCCAGCCAGCTTTGCCATGTTTTAATTACTTGTTGCTTTCTTTCCAGAGTTCCTTTGGGGTGGGGGTGGGTGGCAGTTTGGTAGGGTTTAGATTTCAATTAAGCCCTTTTGACCCTTCCAAATGGAACCCGTTAATTAGTTGATCGGTGAGACAGTTTGTGTGAAAGCTTCATCGATATTGTCCCACGTAGAGATCTTATTAGGGATTTGGCTATTTGGGTGTGGGTCCATTTTGGAAAGTGAAAGAACTGATGATATGTCTACTACTCTTAATGAGTTATATATATATATATATAAACCCTACTTTCCAAATCTGTCTGTGTGCCCAAAAAATGAAATTCCTTTCACATTAACATGATTTTAAAAGGGTTACAATCTATTCACATGTCAGCCTAAAATTCAACGACAATTATTACTGTTATTATGTGTTTGAGGTCCCAGCAATAAGAAATGCAATAATCTGCTATAACCTATGCATAATAATGTCTTTCCCGATTGATTATAATTTACACCTTCAAAAGCATTACTTATTGTATAAGAATTAGTTGACGCAATAATAGAAATTTCAATTATGAAGTTTGTTCTAGCTAGGGACCCTTCCACTTGCATGGTCAGGTTGCAATCCAAAGTCCCATTGTCTAGTTGACGACATGATGCTTGATAAAACTCGATATACAGTAGAATCCATAAAAATATTCAAGAGAAGGTAACTAAAAGGAAATTGGAAACTATTTACAGTACCACATTTTGCACCTGATTCCCCTCCCCATCTTTACTATGTTTTAACCCACAGAAAGGAAATTGGAAACTATTTGCTACTTCTCGGATGGACTGCGTCTTGTTATGAATTTTTTTTCGTTCGGACTCCTCCAGACAGCCCATGAGACCGCTAGGAAAATTATGGACAACAACGTTTTGGTCATTTTCTCTCTGGCAGGGTTCGATAACAGCTCCAATTCCTCCTCGAAAGATGTAGCAAAAGCTTAGATCTCAAGCCACCATTAGTGAAACAAAGCCCATAACTATTTTGCCGAAGAGCATTGAAACATTAGGTGGCTCTTCTCTCTTCGATAATGTTGCAAACTGGACAGACAGAGGGTAGAGGGGACTCCCAACTCCCCTATTAGAGAAGTTGGTCCGTATAGGAGTTTACCCAGTCGGGCATACCAAAACAGAAGGCTGGCTTTCTCCAAGACTGCTTTTATCCGGTAGGTCTTGGGTTGTACTTGAACAAGAATATTGTTGTCTATCATCTTTGTCAGCCCAGGAACCGAAAAAATCCCACTAGCTTCAGGATTTCATCTCCAAACATTGTTGTTAAATGCAAAAAGGTCACCAAGATTGATATTAAAATTGGATAAGGTGGAATTTAATTGGCTAATCAAGCCCCATGTGCTTGATTTATAACCAAGTGAATCACACATATCACATCTTTCTAAACTGAGTTGTCTTCTCTTTTGAATCTCCACCACCACTTGCCTAACAAAGCAAGATCGTGCACCTTGAGACTTCTGATATCTAGACCCCCTTCCCCTTTGAGTTTAGAGTTTTACTCCAAGCCACCCATGTGATTTTTCTATTATCTGTGTTGTTACTCTAGAAAAAGCGGTTGCAAATACTCTCTAGTTTATTGATAACAATCGATGGGCTATGATGCAAGAAATAATATACCTACATAGTTTTCACAGCTTGGTTCGTGTAAGCTCAGTGCTTAGGGCAAAGTTATGGCTTTACCCCTTCTTAATCTAGCATTGCTACTCTTCTTACTATGTATAAAATGGACCAGACCGAAAGCCCACCACTGGAACGCAAGTCTTGTTGTAAGGTGGAATGCTTTCCCGCTTTCCAAGCTTTYGGGGAAATTGGCTTTGCCCTGAAGCCGGAATTTTATTAAAAATGGGAGCGTATGGATTGATTCAGATTAACATGGAATTATAACCACATGTTCATTCTATATTTTCTCCTTGGTTGATGATAGTAGGCACAATACAAATTATATATGCAACTTCAACATCTCCTGGCCAACGGAATTTTTAAAAAAGGGAATAGCCTATTCCTCCGTATCTAGTGAGAATCTTGAAGTCTCCCTCGAATTAAGAGAGAGACTATGGGATTTCCAAGCCGATAGCTTACGTTGAATTTTTCGATGATACGAACCACACTGGTTTTACCGAGGTTCACCCTGAGTCGAGATGCTAAGATGAAAGCAGCTGAACACCCGAATTAGATTCCTTGCATTATTAAAATTTCATTCACTTAAGATGATGACGTCATCGCATATTGAAGAATGGAGATTTCGGGGCCAAGATTGGGGAGCCGGACCCCTTCGGAAGAGGGTTTTTTTCCAGAGCGTCCGCCATAGCCACATTCAACCTTTCGGCCGCGATGTTGAAAAGAAAGGGGGATAGAGGGTCTCCTTGGTGGATTCCTTTCTCAAGCTTGTACTCTTTAGTTGGAGCCCCATTGACAACCGAACTTTCAACTGAGGAGATGCAAGCCTAAATCCACCTTCTCCAAGTCGTCCCAAAACCCATTTCAGACATTACCTCATCAAGATATTTCTAGTTCAAATTGACAAAGGCTTTTTCGAAGTCCACCTTGAATATAAACATTTTCTTTCTTTGTTTTTTCCCTCATTCATGTCTATCAATCACATTAATACAAATCACTAGAGAAAGAATGTGAGTTCGAATTAGATAAGTTTAAAATGATCCCTCGGTGATCTGCGAGGGATTATCGAGGGAACCTGTTTTTGGCCTTTTCTTCGTTGATCCCTCGCTGATCTGCGTGAGAATTTTTCCATCGCTGATTTTCGTCGCTGATACATTGTTTTCTAATAGTGAACCCGATATAAGCTATTTATGACCCATTACAACCGGTTGACCTTTGTTTAATCATTGTGTATTATGTTTAATATTTGTAGGTATAACAACTAAGAAAACAAATGGAGATAATTGAACAAGTATAGGAACAAGAGATGGAAGCATGCATATATACAAGCTAGTGTATATATACGGTTGTTTGGATACTAACGAACATTTATTGAACTTGAATAATTTGGCAATTTTAAAAATTACCTAAGTTTGTGTATTGAAAATAAATTTCTTAAAACATATATATAATGACATGATAATTATAAGAAATGTCAAGAATTAAAAATGATATTTCTTAGAAAACAACATCTTTGCCGATAAATCATCAACGAAAACAATACGGATGAATTTACGACAAAAGGGTACCAACAACCGCATTGTACGGTAATTCCATCTAAAACCCATCTACCGTTTCGTTCTTCATCGATCAAACCACACGGTAGTCCGAGTGATATGCCAATATGTCTTGGGCCCATATTTTATTTTCAAAACTTAACATACACTTTTCTTCATAGTTACTAAAATATGTTATATATATATATATATATATATATATATATATGTATATTTATAATTAATAAAAAAAAATTACAATCTAAAGATATTGTTTAAGAAGTCTTTCACATTTTACACGGTTTCTTGGAGAAGATGATGTACAAAGGTCTCCGTACTTTATACATGTTTTTTATCTAAACCATATAGAAGATATAAGTACCATTAAATTGTGGACTCGATGAGCTATTTAGCTGACCCGTATCACACATCTTAGGAGCAAGAATTTTGAAAACAACCAAGGCAAAGGACAAGGTAACTATAGACTACATGTTAGTTGGCTAGTTGCCAGTTAATTTCTTACATTGGTTACACGAATCACATTACATACGTTGTGCTTTGTATTCCACTAAGGAAGTAACTGAGATGTTCTTCTACTTAAATATGTTTAACAAGTTGTAATATTTTCTGGTGAGTTGAGTAAGATGTCTTATATTCCTACGTGGACTTAGGGGTGTGACACGTACACACACATAGATAGGAGTTTCAAACAAGAACACTACCATTTTCCAAAAACATGAGATTGTCCATACCACATGTGATAATATCACTTGTTGGACTTGTGATGTGCGGGTGACTTCGCCTGCGACATAGGTCATGCCAAAAGGTCATCTTTTTTTTTCTTTTTCTTTCTGACTGAGTATCACAATGATATGGATATTCTCGTATTTTCATAAAATAATGGCTATATATATACACACACACTATATTTTCTAAAAAAAACTTAAATTTTTTGCACTAGTCTCGATTAATGAAGGGACCGAGATTGGTTACTAAAGGACAAATTATAGCTATTAAGTCAAGGTACATGATCAGTTAGGACAGCTGTGGACCTGGTAAAATGTTATTTTGTGCATAACAATATATATATCACCTTATCAAAATGATAAAGAGATTAATATTGCACAATCATATCGACTATTTGATGCTCTTTGATTGGCTATGTAGACAAGATTGTGCAAATGATTTTCTTTGAAATAAAAACGATTTATCCATCCTTATTAGCATTTAATTTACTTTTACATTATACAGGATCAGGCGCTGTAACCAACGTTTGCAGGATTCCATTTGCCCATGTTATATCCGCGACATGCTGCCTTTGTAGCTTTGTCCACGGCTTCTGTGGTAACACCATTGTTGCACAGATTTGCAAATGCTCGGGTGTATTTCATGCCATATTGAGTTAATGATCCACAATTTGTCTCAAATATTCGAACCTTCAACAATCAAAAGTTAGACAAGTTAATAAAAAAAAACAAGCAAAACCATGTCCAAATGAACGCAAAAGATGGTTTTTTACCATAGATTTAAGACATCCCCAATCATCCACAAGGGCCGATCCTTTACCTCTCACTGTTCCATGTCCTTTGCCTAATAAATAGCCTTTGATAACATCGACACTACTGTCCAAATGTGCCCTATGTGCTGTTATTTCCTTAATTTGCTTGAGTAGTTTCTCCTTTTGTTGTGGTTTTTCTGTTGATTTATTGTACTGCATAGAACATGAAATCCACAAAAAATTATTCCATATTTACTTTTAGTTTTCGAAGATAGTTCTATCAGCGATTGGTAGCCCAATTATAATTAGAACTATGATTTTTGTTACTGTACTACATAAATACCATTTTCCACATGGAATACAGATCTGCGTCTCTTTGGTTGACAACACCCAAGACATCCAAAGATTGAAATGGGTTCATGGATATTTCGCTAGGAGCGGAGCCTTGATATACGGAAACAACCTCATTGCTTATGTGTAGAGTACCATATTGCATCACATGAGATCCCTCAGAAGAGTGGTTATTGAATGTCCTTTTCTTCACCTACAAACATTTTGTGTGATTTTTGATTCAGATATTCTTTTATCACGCATAATTAGCTCCTAGAAAGCCTTAAAATTTAAATGAAGTTAGCAAAAAGAAAACCCCAATAACCAACCTTCAAGTACTGTTTTTTCAGAGTTTCTTTATTTAAATCTTCTGACTCACTAAGAACCAAAAGTCACAAAAACAGCTAGTTAGATATCAAATCAACAGGCTTCATCAAGCACCATGAAAATAGATTCATAGTCATTTATGTTTCTCGTTCCCTGTTGCTATAAATTCGCTATAGGAAGTAGGCCACAAGAAATAGACTGGGAAAAAAAAATACCTGTCTTCCATCCATGAAATGCTGTATAAATCACCTAAGCAGGTATCGAACTCTGGAGGCGGGGGAGGATTCATACCGGGACAATACGTGGCCCAGCTATTTTCGTCCGCATTCGAAGCAGTTGTCACATAAATATTCAAATCTGTCGGCAACAAACCTTCAAAAATACTTCCACTTTCACATGATTCTACATATATGACCTACATTAACACCAAAATGGTTCTTTCAATGTCATGATCGATGAATCCCATATAAGTTAGACACAAACCTTCAAATCTGTATATATGTAAGAACTTCACTTCTTTCAAAAAAGACTTATAGAAAGATCCAAAGGAGGTTTCACATATCATAACAAGATGATCAACGATATATCAAGATGATCAGGATCTGTCATTCTTACCATCTCGTCATAGGTACCACTCGCATGCTTTGTTTTCAAAACGTGGATGAAATCATCTGCATATATGATAGGCAAGACCGGCATCCCTATCAAAATTTGCACAATACTTGTGTTAACAAATAACGATTTAATATTTTGATTTTCATCGATCTACGAAAGCAAATTAGTCAAAGGCAGAAACAGGATACCAAGAACTCCAGGGCCACCATGATCAGAGTAAAATATGAAGATTTTATCATTAGGCTTGCTCGCTACAACTTTCTTGCTTCCACCTTTCACAGCTGTTTTGTCGCCAAGAAGAACGGCATAGAAATTGGCTGCCGTCACACTTTCACCCGTATAATCCTAACATGAGTTTAACGGATGTTTTAAAAATCATCATAGTTTGATTCAATTCAATGGGTAAATTTATGCATTTTGTGTCTGTTTGTATATCTTCTCCGTTGTTTATGTCTCATGCGATAAACGCTAACAATATTTGCGATTGAACTAATGATACTTGTGACAGAATTCGGAATGTTTAAAAGCAATGAAATTGAAGAAGTCTGAACTTATAATTAAGGGATATTTGAAGCACAAAATGTTCAAAATGAGATCGAGATTTCTTGTAATAAAAGTTGACCGCAATAAAATCCATATTCAAAACGGAAAAAGGATAAGAGAAAGTAAAAAAATTTCTATGTATATCGACAAATGGGAATTTATTTTTATTGGAGAGAAAATGCGTCATTCATCGTTTTGAACTTATTTGTTTGATTTTCCATTAATTAATTTTTTATTTATAAAAAGTTTGTTTAAAAGAGTGTTGAGCATAAAATCTATACTATATTATAAAGTATTTGATAAAAAAATTAAAAATCATTTTTTATACATGAAATACTGTTTATCGATGAATAGTATTTAAAATTCAAGATTATAAGTAATTTTGCATAAATACAACTTATTAAAACTTCATTTTTAAATTTTTGTAATTAACTGCAGATAAAAATAATGAAATACATGATATACATCTATTTAAAATATAATTAAGATAATTATTGAGTTCTAACAGAATATTTAATTATTATATTTAAAAAATTATTTTATTAAACCAAAAATAAATTAGTTCGCTTTTAAACTTTAATTAAATTGTAATAAGAATTTGAATTAATGAAATTATACAAAAACAAGAACTTTTAAATAGTTAACTTGATACTAATATCGATTATTTTTTTCAATTTTTTTTATATTTCATTAAAAAATAAAAATATTTTCTTTTTTTTCACAAAACCACATAAAATCGGATTATAACATCAATAGATCCAAAATATAAAACGAAACATCAAAATCAAAAACTATCTCGTTCCATTGCACGAGTACCCTTCTAGTAGTTTAATAATATATAAATCGAAAGTATAAACCATGTAATTCTTTAAAATTAAATTTTAACCATTGATTTTGTTTATTTTGAAATTTAAAAGCGATTATTACATTAGTTAAATACGAGGTTGAAAATAAACTTAGGAGCCGATTTAATCTACATCATTGATCATTTATATAGACGGTTGAGATTGTTTTGTATTGTTTGTAACAATTATACGTTTTTGTACTTTAAACTCCCTTTATATAATTAATGTAAAAAATCTCCAAAAATAACAAACTATTACATATTTTTTTTGCTTATTATTTTGAAGAAATTATTGGGAGATTAGTGAAGAGGTTCTTAGATTACCTTTGGCACACCAGCATAGACATCCGAGCCGTTGGGACTGTTAATTATGACGCCTGGCCTTGGGTTATATTGATTGTTGGCAATATCATCATACATGAACACGATTATATGTTCATCCTTCAATCCTCCCCGTTTTAGTATTTGATAAGCATGACAAACATCTGCCTGGATTGATGACACATATTATAAGACAACCCATTTTATTCATTTGGGTCATACAACACATTTACAACAGAGAATCTCTAGGAAATGTGCAAATTTATTTAGCTTGCATACATCTTGATCAACTAATAATTAAACCAAAAATCAGGAAATGTGAATTACCTGATGACGATAATTAAAATACTGATTTGAACCGGCTACGAGGACTGCCCATGTCGTGCTATTTTCTTGTGGTTGATGCTTAAACATATTAAACAAACTAGGTCGGTTAGCTTCGGAGAATTGTACCACAAGCACAACTAGTAGTATCAAGTAGAGCTGAAAAATCGTTAACCAATGTGCCATTTCAATTGAATAGAATACTGATGATTCAATGAAATTGAAATGGTTTATATCTATATAACTATATATAAGGGAGGAATCAAATACAAATCAGGTCATTTATATATAGCATTAATGCACTTCTTTTCTAGAAGAACAATTAATATATATTCTCTATCTTGAAATTTTGGAAATATCTTCAATGTGAAAAGAAGAATTCACAATCTTTTTTGATTTCGGATATTATAAGAGTAAACTTTTGAATTCATATATATTTTTTTATTTTAGATTATGTTGAATAGAGTATCTTCAACAAATTCTTTAGAAATAAAGATTTTAGGATTTTTTTTTTAACAGATTCTTCAAAGCCTACTCTCTAAAATGGAAAAAATATGAGAAAAAAAGGTGAAAATCTCCAAATTTCAAGAATTCTAAAAAATAATTACTTATGAAAGATGAAATTATTTTTTATATTTTTTTATTCTTCCTACTAGGGGTGTATGCGGGTTGGGTTGGACTAGACGATTTACGACATTTATACAACCCAACCCACAATTATGGTGGTTTGGAGAAATCCCAACCCACCCGACTTATTTAAAATTACTAGAAGGGTACTCGTTCAATGCATCGAGACACATTTTCATTTCAATGTTTCATTTTATTTTTTATCCATGTCGATATAATATGATTTTATGTGGTTTTTGAAAAAGCAATAATGTTTCTATTTTTGAATAAAATATAAATTTGAAAACATCATATGAAATTTGCAAAAAATATCAAATTAACTATTTAAAAGTTCTTGTTTGTTTATTATTTTTAATTTAATTTTTTATTATAATTTAATTTAACGTAACGAAGGAACTTAATTTAGGTTTAAACCTAAAATTATTGTAGTGAAATGTTATAACTATTAATATTTTCTTTCCATCAAAGTATAATTGATTCGTCAACCAAGTATCTATCAACATCATTCTTATTCTCCGGCACATTCAATTGTTGTTGCTAAAAAACGATTTCAAAAATTTTCTCCTGTTAGATTCTTTGTGGTGAATCTTTTATCATAACCTATATTATACATATAGCTAAAAATAAATACAAAAACTCAACAAACATTATTTAAGTTTTACACATATACACACACACAAGTAAATAATTGTGCGTAATTACTTAAAATTCAAGATTACAAGTAAATAATTGTGCGTAACTACAACTTATTAAAGCTCTATGTTTGAATTCGTGTAACTAACTGCAAATAAGCATAATCAAATAGATGATAAACGTTTCATTTTAAAATATAAAAAAATTAAAATATAATTAAGATAATTATTGAGTTCTAATGAAATAATTAATTATTATCTTTATAAAAATTTATATTATTAAACTGAATATAAATTAGTTCTATATTAAATAGTTAATTTGAAACTAGTATTGATATATATATATATATATATATATATATATATATATATAGGGTATATTTCTTTTACAACCTTGTGTATTTGTACAACCTTTGCAACCCAATTAATTGAGATATTTATATATATTCTTGTCAATTTTTTATGATATCTTTAAATTTATATTTTATTTAAAAATAAAAACATTCGCTTTTTAAAGATCATATAAGACCATATTATAACATTGACTGAGATAAAAAATAAAACGAAATATTAAAATCAAAATGTATCTTGTTGAATTGCGCAAGTACGTACCCTCATAATATATAAATATATATATGTATATGGTTTGGTTCACGTGAGAGCAAGTTGTTTTGGTGAGACCTGTGAGACTACTTTTTTACATTTGAAACTTCACAGCAACACTATTAAGGTAAAAAAAAATCCAAACATTCACAGTGTTTTACTATGAAGTTTCAAGTGTAAAAAAATAGTCTCACGGGTCTCTTCAAAACAAGCTGGTCTCACATGATCCCATGTATGTATGCATGTATGTATGTATGTATGTATGTATGTATGTATGTATGTATGTATGTATGTAAGGTTTACTTTGCAAACCATTCATTTTATACAAACCTTACAAACTAATCACATTCATCCATTTTTGTTTAATGAAAAGCCGATATTGAAACAAACTAAATAAGTAAAGTAAAAAAGAAAAAAATCACATTGGAGACACGGAAGGAAAACGGGAGAAAACATGTTTTATGACATGTTTCATTACAACTGTTATACATATGAACCTGATGCATCATATATGACCCATGAACCTATTTAATTACAGTTGTTATACATATGAATCTGTTCATTACAAACAGTTATGTATACATATGAATATAAACTTGTTTCATTACAGCTGTTATACATATGAACCTGACTAGTTGTGTACCCGCGCAATGCGGCGGGAGCCATGAATTTTAACRATTTTGAAGTTYCACYGGTTTTATAAGATAAGATTTAACGATGATATAGGTTACACTTGGTCTTTATATATTAATACAATTTGAATAAATAAGAGTTATGGTTCCAATTACAGACTATCGAT
>NC_037543.1:766004-767216 GCF_001531365.2 Cynara cardunculus var. scolymus
AGTTATGGTTCTAATTACAGACTATCGATGAAAAAAAATTGTATGACAGTTTAAAATCCAATATATTTAAAATTCAACATATTTAAACGACTCCACAAATGTGTTCGATTTACACCAAGAGCAAAGAACCAAAAAACTTGAGTTTTAAGATAAACACTCAAAACCAAATAAAAAAAAAACTACAAATTTGACAGATCATAAGTTATGAAAAGACCAAAAAAGATGAGTTTTAGAATGAAATTTCAACTGCTTACCCTCTTTCTTGTCCAGAAGCTCATATTAAGGTTGAATTAATACATGTATATATATTTCAAAAAAACCCCAAGAACATATTATACAGTGCAATTTGGACAGCTTAATCCCAAAATGTATAGCATATATATATAAATAAATAACTATAAAAGTATAAATCGTAAACATTAAAAATATTTTTTCACAGTATATATAATATATAATAATATAATTAAATCAAAAACTATTCAATATTGGATTCATTTCGAAGGTATTAATGAGACGATTATAATAGTGGAACTTGTTAAAATAAAAATATATTTTTTAAACATGTTTTATTTGATATACAATTATGTATGTTAATTTGATAAATGTTTAAAATGAAACATTTAAAAGTAAAGGACGTAAAGTAATTAATTAACTAATTATAAGGATATACAATGTAAATTTAAAATTATAATTAAAAAAAAATCCGTTGAATGTGAGAGGTAAATGTATATGAGGGGTGAGTGTATGTGAGGAGGGAAAGGTGAAAAAGTGAAAAAATGAAAAGGGTATCTTGGTCATTTAAAATTTTAAGACTTTAAGACTTTTGATAAATTTGCTTAATAAAATAGTATAGATATAGATGCAATCATATATGATCATGTTTCATTGAACAGTTTGAACATGTTTCATTAGAAATTATTCTGTTTCATTGAACAGTTTGGGTCTGTTTCATTGGATAATTAGTGGCGATTTTTTTAAACAAAATTATTCTACATTTTTTAAAATGTGGCGGTTTTTTTTTTCAAAAAATTTAATGGATTTCTCAATTAAATCTTGCTAATATTGTGCTAATCAATATCATCCATATTTATATAAACTAGAAGCGTACTCGCGCAATGCAGCGAGATACATCGTGTTTTTAATATTTCATTTTATTATTTATCTCAGTCGATGTTATAATATGACTTTATGTGATTTTGAGAAAGCGATGAT
>NC_037543.1:767316-786280 GCF_001531365.2 Cynara cardunculus var. scolymus
AAAATTATTAAATAATTAATTTAATATTGATTTATTTATTTTTCAAAGTTTTATGTTATCTTCAAATTTATATTCGTTCAAAAATAAATACATTTTTGTTTTCTCAAAACAACATAAAATCGTATTATATCATAGAAAAAATAATAAAAAAATTATTAAAATCAAGATTTATCTCGCTGTATTGCATGAGTACCTTTCTAGTAATATTACTAACAAAACCATTGATCAAGAAAGACTTTAGAGACTGCAATTATATCGATCAGAAAATACAAATAAGGCCAACCCTTCTAATTGTGTCTTTAACAGTTGCTACTAATTACTATTTTTAGTCATAATCCTTTACAACTCAATGTTAATTAAAATATTACTTTCTCTTTATTTATTTATATTATTTTCAACTTCAATCTAATCTTACTTCTTTTATCATTATGATCCAATCTAATCTTAAAATATTATTTTGTAAAAATTGTATATTTAAGTTTTTATAATATATAATTATTATTTTTTATTTTAAGTATAAACAATAGATAAATGCACAAAACCACATTTTAGTTATAATTATAAAAAACTTACCATACAGTTGAAAATAAATAAATACAAGTCATAGAAATAAGTACATAATTACATATTTGAAATACATATATAATAATATTGAAATGAAGAGAAAGATTGGTGCGATAAAAATATGCCAATATCAATCTTTATTTGTAAGGAATTAAAAAATATGAATTTTGTATATTTTTTATTTTTTTGTTAGAGTCGTTTTTTAATCAATAAATTTTATTCCAAAAAAATCCAGCCAATTCGGACCATGACATGTGTCAATTCCATTTAAAAAAAAGTTGCAATCTCGGTTCGATATATTCATGATATAAATCGACTGAGATTGATTACTTATTTTTGATTTTCTTTTTTTGGGGTTGCATGTGATTGCTTATAACAACAACTTATTAACTTATTGCGGCATGACACCGGTAATAAGCACTTTTGAGTGTTTGGATAAATAGCTTATATGATGTCAAACCGGTAATAAAGAGTTTTTGAAAAAGTTAAACCATTCTAACATTTTTCTATAATTTCTCTAAAATAAAGAATCAAAAGTCAAGATCTTAAAAAAATTACATTAAAGTATTCAACTCCAACATGCTCTATGTTTTAAAAAATTTCAACATCAAATATATTATTACAATATTTTATAATTTTATCATCTCAAAACATATTTTAAAAAAATCTTTATATAAGAAACTAATAAGTCAATCTTAATGATAGGAAATGCTAAAATAACATTTCTCTCTCTTTAGTTTAGAAGATAAGATAAAGAATCTGTTAAAACAATATAAATTTCATTTTTTTTCATATTAGAGAATTTGTTGGAGATGGTTTAATTGCAATAAATTATGAATAATTCAAATATGAAAAATATGAATGTCACATGCTTTTTAATCACTTTCTCCAATTTAAAGATTCGTAGAAACCACATAAATAAAAAAAACCTCCTCAAATTTTCTTTCTATAAACAAACCAATGTGGAATAAACAAATTTAACCACAATTTAAAATTTGAGCAATACGCTTAAATCCTATAGTGTCAAGTCATTATATTTGGTTTCTCATATATATATATATATATATATATATATATATATATATATGGTAATAAGATTGTATTTTTCATGATAAACACAAAATATTATTATGAGAATGTAAATATTTATAAAAAATATACAATATTATGAACATAGTATAAGCGGAATATCGATAATCTAATAACTTTATTCTTCTTATCATTTATATCGATTCTTAAAATTTATTCTTCTTAACTTTTTTATAATAATTTTTTAAATTATATAATATTTATATATGACAAAAAAAACAAATAAACTCACACACCTTTTTTATTTTTGGTGAGATAAGAACTTTTGATCTCTTAGAAATCCAAAAACTCACATATCACTAAGTCAAAGACCTTTGGATTTTTTTAGTAATTCTGTATACTTTTTCATCAATATTCAATTTTTACATAATTAATTATATAAAATTATCCTATATATTGGTTGTTAAGTTTATTCAATTATGATGTTACATTATTAAATTTCATATATATATATATATATATATATATATGGTCTTATATTAGTCTTTTTAAATATTATTTTATTCTTGTTTCTAGCCTTCTTTTAAATATTATTTTGTAAATTTTAAAATAGATTAATTGTTAAATAATTGCCTTTAACAAATTGTTATTTGTAATATATATATATATATATATATATGGAATCGGATTTATACGAGAATGATACATATTTACAAAAATAAGAGAATGAATATGGACCAATCATTTCATTAAATAATATCTTAAATAGTTAATTTCAAAAATAAATAAATAAATAAATAAATAACGGTGTAAAAGTAATTTAGTTATATAAAAGTTATTTAAGACATTTATTTAAGATTCTATTGTTACTGTATTTATGTTTTTAATATGATTTAATTTTTTATTTCAAAAATATTTTATATTTAATACATTTTAAATAAACTTATTTGATTTCATTTAGAGAATTCACGTAACAAACTGCCAAAATATAACACATAATTCACATGTTTTACATATAACAACTCATAGAAATATCACACATAGGTCCAAAAGTTAACACAAAGATTAAATTGGTAGAAGTTACTACAGACTTTTTGTTTACATAACTTATATACAATAGTCTCGTAACATCTTGTAACAAGCAAACTTCAGACGAAAATCTCAATCCTGCATATAAACATCAAGCAAACATTTCAGTCGTCAAATCATATCTTGTAATAACCCAAAAAAAAGGGAAAGTAATTGTTAGTCATTAAATTTCAAGGACTTATAGTGTAAAGCGATCAAAGTGAATGGTTTAGACCCTAAAATTGAATGCAATTTAATGACAGGAAACTCAATGGTCATGAAACATACGACCATTTATTATGGCTTATCATTTCATATTCCGTGAAACCGCCGATGAGTCTTGGTATAAAATGGGAGTTTGTAGCTTTATGTGTAGTTTGGGGGTTAAGAAGGAGAACTATTGTGAGAAAAGACGACGGTGGACGCTGTAATGAGAGTTGACGATGCTCTATATCTTAAATATCGGTTTGGGCTACGCCATATATGGTGAGTTACACGTGATTTATTTTTAAATGTTGCATGACTTATTATTCACAAGTTGTTTAAAGTTTCTCGAGATTTTTGATATGCTATATATGCATGAAAAGTTCGATATTAATGTGTGTTTTGAGTACTTGTGTGTCAATGGGGATGTACTACGGTATGATTTTGTAAAGACGAGCATGCTTTGTGAGCTTGTCTAAGCCGTAAGTGCGGACATGCTGTGCGAGTTCGCCAGATAATGCTGTGTCAGTTCGCCAGATAATGCTGTGTGAGGTAGACATCTCCCATGACGATGTTGCTTTGTGATATAGACACGCACTATAATATATTTATTTTGTGAAAAGTATTATTCTCATCAAGGCATGCTAAATTTATGAAGCTTCGTGAAAATTGTTTATTATAAACGTTGTTGTTCATGCATGAAAACCGTGGATTCAGTGCGCCTAAGGCTCACCCAAAACTCTTTTAAAACTTTTTTACCCAGGCGGCTTTTGAGTGGAAAGAAAATTGCAATAAAGAGAGATAAGGATTATCTCCAAAAAAGGATATGCGTATATCAAGGCATTGTTATATAGAGCAAAGTATGTTCATCAAGATTGTAAGTTTAGATAGTGATATAAAATGTAAGATTAGAAATTTTATTTTCACTGCAATGTAAGTGTTTGATCTTGGGATACTAGTTTTGATATATTTAAGTATTCAAAATTTTTGGGATGTTACAAGTGGTATCAGAGCAAAGTTTAAGTGAATTAGGTTACTGAAACCTAAACTTAAACTGAGGATGAAAGATTTTATTATTGATAGATGTGTAACTAAAGATTGATTTATAGTRATGAGAGTGGTGATTTAAGTTAATTTGGGGTTAGTCTTAAACCAGATTAAAGCAGAGAAGTCGTTAGATGGTTTAATATCCTTGGATATAATGACATTGATAGAGAAGTATTTATGCAAAACACATGGTAAGATGAGATAAAATAGATGTAGAATGGTGTTGGTGGATAAAGTTTTGGTGACAAACTTCTACTGATTTGCTTTAGTGGGAAGTAAATATGTTTAACTCTGAGAATAATATGAACTCAAAGTATTGATGATATAGTGAGTTGATTCATCATTTATTTGCGTAGGCAAATTTCGAGGACGAAATTTTGTTCAGGAGGAAAATTTGTAATAACCCAAAAAAAGGGAAAGAAATTGTTAGTCGTTAAATTTCAATGACTTATAGTGTAAAGCGATCAAAGTGAATGGTTTAGACCCTAAAATTGAATGCAATTTAATGACAGGAAACTCATTGGTCATAAAACCTACGACCATTTATTATGGCTTATCGTTTCATATTCCGTGAAACCGCCGATGGGTCTTGGTATAAAATGGAAGTTTGTAGCTTTATGTGTAGTTTGGGGGTTAAGAAGGAGAACTATTGTGAGAAAAGGAGACGGTGGACGCTGTAATGAGAGTTGACGGTGCTCTATATCGTAACTAGTTTGACACCAATCGGGGAGACGCTAGCCATTTCAAAGATCGGTTTGGGCTACACCATATATGGTGAGTTACACTTGATTTATTTTTAAAATGTTGCATGCCTTATTATCCACAAGTTGTTTAAAGTTTCTCGAGATTTTTGATATGCTATATATGCAAGAAAAGTTCAATATTAATGTGTTTTGAGTACTTGTGTGGCAATGGTGATGTACTACGGTATGATTTTGTAAAGACGAGCATGCTTTGTGAGCTTGTCTAAGCTGTAAGTGCAGACATGCTGTGCGAGTTCGCCAGATAATGTTGTGTGAGTTCGCCAGATAATGCTGTGTGAGGTAGACATCTCCCATGACGATGTTGCTTTGTGATGTAGACACGCACTATAATATATTTATTTGTGAAAAGTATTATTCTCATCAAGGCATGCTAAATTTATGAAGCTTCGTGAAAATTGTTTATTATAAACGTTGTTGTTCATGTATGAAAACCGTGGATTCAGTGGGCTTAAGGCTCACCCAAAACTCTTTTAAAACCTTTTTACCCAGGCGACTTTTGAGTGGAAAGAAAATTGCAATAAAAAGAGATAAGGATTAACTCCAAAGAAAGATCTGTGTAGATCGAGGCATTGTTATATAGAGCAAAGTATGTTCGTCAAGATTGTAAGTTTGATAGTGATATAAATTGTAAGATTAAAAATTTTATATCCGCTGCAATGTAAGTTTTTGATCTTGGGATACTCTTTATGATATATTGAAGTAATCGAAATTTAGGGATGTTACATATATTTCCTTCCTTTTACCTTATGGATGTTACTGTCTTGAAACACATTTTTAAAAACAAAATAAGGGTTTAGACCAGAAAGTCTAATGAGAAAATCCTTATACGTACAACATTGTATAAAACCAATAGGTTTCAGTCTTTCAAAATATTAAACAAATAACAACTTTTACAATATGCAATCCAACTACATATAAACTTGATATATCAACAAAACATCCATGTAAACATCGGTGGCCCAATTGATCCAACACCTCAAGTAAATATATACAATGCTCCGTAACACATATCACACTATCACCTACACCGCTCTTGTCACATACTCCATACTATCATATACACTGCTCCTTCACATACCCCACACCATTACATAGACCACTCACTACATATACGTCGGTCAGACCGCCCCAAATTTGATCCACATTGATAAGATACACGGTAATGATACACTTTATGTTATCCTCATATACTCACCCCAATTAACACATTGATATATAAATGACAACGTGTCATATCGTATGCATTTCAATTTAAGAGTTTGTAAGAAACTCACCCGGATCATGATTATACGTTAAGCTCTTAAACTGTAACGAACTCTAATACCGAACACGAGAATCTGAATCATATAAAGATGGGTCATAATCCATGCATTTAAACCTTAGCGTAACTCTTAAGACACTCTAGGACACCTAAACCATAACCCGAAAGACCCCAAAACAATACGAAAAACAAAAAAATTGACAAAAACGCATAAACAGTTTTCATAGTTTTAAAAATTTCATCTATCGATTTTAAGTTTTAAAATATTCAATAAATTTTTATTATCTAAAGAAAGGAATTTAAAAAGAGATACAAAGAATTAATAACACATTTTTTGACTAAAAAATTTGTTGCAAAAGCTTATCAAACACGTGAATAGAGAAAATAATAATAATAATAATAATAATAATAATAATAATAATAATAATAATAATAATAATAATAATAAAAGGATTATCGGTCAACAACTTTGGAAATTTCAATCAAATTATCAAAATGTTACTACTTCTGCAATATTGTGGACCTAGCTAAAATACAAAAAAAAAAAAAAAATCAAATTCCACCTGGTTGCAGACCTAGCCGTCGTAATTGGGAACTCGCCATTGCAATTATGTACCTAGGTTGAATCTGACAATTTCTTTTGTCTTTTAGCCAGATCTACAATATTACGGACGTAATGACAACTGGGCAAACGTAGGAGAGGAATGACTAAGAGATCAATTGAAATGAGTGGAATGGCTATTTGAGTCAATTTCCCTATTTCAAAGAATATGAATATCACATACTTTTTTATCACTTCTTCAATTTGGAGATTCGTAGAAACCACATAAATACATAAATAAAAAACCTCCTCAAACTTTACTTTCTCGATTATAAAGAAATTAGGTAACAATATTGTCTTTTTCACGACGAATACAAAATACTAGATGGATTTTGTCCAATTTATCAAGTCTTATAGGACTGGCTTTATAAGCTTACATATATAACAATCCGAAACTTCATATAGATATAACACATAATTTACATATTGCGAACCATAGAAGGTTTACATATTGAATCCCAACTTACAAAAGTATACAAATATCTGAAAATGTACACACAAACTTTTCACTTTAAAATCTTAATACGAAAGACTTCTATATAGCCAAGGATCAAAGGTGAACTTCCATAATATGCTTAACGCAGATAACAACCCAAACAAATATCATAACTTTCCCTTCCCCTTATCAGTTAAAGCAGTTATCCTAAAATACATATTTTTGAAAACAAAATGAGGTTAGATCATACAGCCTAGTGAGAAATTCCTCTTAATATAATATTCACAAATAAACCAATTTATATAAAACTTCTCAATGTAGTACATATATAGTTGGCACCCAGGCACAAATCAATCACTCATAAGCCTAGTTGGCGCTCAAGCACAATCTGTCAAAACATATAATTGGCACCCATACACAATACGTCAAACACATAGCTGACACTCAAGCACAACTCAATCAGTCACAGGTATAGTTGGCGCTCAAGCACAACCCAATCAGTCACATGTATAGTTGGTGCTCAAGCACAACCCTTAGAAACAAAACCTTAATACAAACAACGTTATCAATAAGTACATACCAATAAGGCATATTATTTCATAACATATGCATTTTAATATGAAAAGATTATAAGAAAACTCGTCTCAATACGGTATAAGATGTTATGAACTTTGATCGGATATGAAAATTCAAAAACCGTACTCTTGAATCTGAATCAATTAAGCACACATCACAATCTAAACAAATAGACTCCACCATAACTCCTAATAAACTCTAAGTCACCTAAATGATACCCGAAAGACCCCAAAACGACTCGAAGTAAGAATCCAAAAATTGCAAAATAGTCAAATCCCATGACTTAGGTCGTGTGGTTAGTCACACCATTCTTTGGTTTCTTCCTTCCCTGTTTCGACCCACAACAACCTGCACATTTCCATACTTGTAAAAGTTACTCAAAAACCAAGTAAAACTCATACTTTGGACCCATAAGAAGTTTTCCAACCATTTTAATCAATAACAAAAAGAAAAATCCAAATCATGGACTTCCAATCATAAACTCAAACAAACCCATAACAAACTTGACCTAAATCTAGAAAATGGAACAAGTTTTGAAGAACACCTTCATAAGATCAAAATAGCCACTTAAACATTTAAACAAAGCCTCAAGCACCAAATCTAAACGAAATTACAATTTACTCGATACTCAAACTTCTCAAGACTACTTACTAACTCCATTAATGTAGACAAAACTCAAATCAAGAGCATAAACCTTTAAGGAATTGGAAAAAAATAAAGTGAGCCATGGAAACAAGAATACCTTAGAAAACAGAAACCCAATTTAGCAACACTTTATAATTTCTTCACTTCTACTTTTCCAGCTACATTTCCACCAAGTAAAACACCCACTTTACTAACTCCGATGTTTTTTGAGAAACTATCAAGAATCATCCAGAGAATCTCTGGGTAATCTGTCACTTATTTGAATTACCCATAAACTTTTGTGACGGTTTTGTGACGAATCATTCTTTAGCGACATATTTCCCCTGAAAAAGTCCATAGACAAGAGTTTTACATTTAGTAGTGAACATATCTTTCTCTTTCCTTACCAAGTGGGATCATTTCCCTTGTAAAAATCCCAACATATAGCACCTTATCAAAACAACCAGGAGAACATTATTGTTTGGTATCACAGGCACACACAATATAGAGAAAACACTTAGTTATGGGGCTAAATGCTTCATCTTATTAATGCCACCAGAATGGTTACTTAAATACACCTACAGGAAGAAACGAACTGAACAAAAAGGGAAACAAACTCCTAGTCTATAGGAGGGGACTAGAATAATTCAAAAATAAAACAAAATCTTCCTGTAAAACAGGAACTTATTCACGTGATCACATTCCAACATACCTTCTCCTAAACTAAAGACTCTCAACTTTAGTTTATCTCAGTTGCTTCCAACATGCCCAGCATAGCTCACAACTTCTCATACTGATCAACCTTCAACGGTTTTGTCATGATGTCTGCTACTTGAGCTGAAGTGTTACAGTACCTCAACTCTATTGTTCCATCTTTCACCAAATCATGAAGGAAAAAATACCTCACATCTATGTGCTTAATTCGATTGTGCATAACAGAATTTCTCGAAAGCTTTATAGTTGACATGTTATCACAATTAATAATAGTACCTTCTTCCTGAGTCAGACCAATGTATTCAAACATTCTCCTTAGCCATATAACTTGACACGCACATGTTGTGGCAGCTATAAACTCTGCTTCAGTAGTCAAGAGGGTTACAATTGGTTGTTGGTTGGAAGACCAAGCAATTGCAGCCCCACTCAGAAAACATACATAACCTGAAATACTTCTTCGATTGTCATGATCACTAGCATAATCACTATCAGAATACGCCACTAAAAGATCGTTGCCTCCTTTCTTATACAAAATTCCAAGTTATTTAGTCCCTTAGATATATCGAAATAGTTTCTTCATCGCTGCCATGTGTTGTTCAGTTGGAGCCTCCATATAACGACACAATTGAATAGCAACAAACATTATATATGGACGCGTTGGAGCCAGATACATGATACATCCCACCATTTGTTTGTAGATTGTTGCATTAACAAACCCACTTTGATCATCCTTCACCAGCTTGCAGCCCGGAACCATAGGAGTCTTTACACCATTGCAATCTTCCATGTTGAATCGTTCGGATATTTCACGAGCACACTTCCGCTGATTGAGATGAATACCATCTTCACTTTGTATAACCTCCACACCCAGAAATATCGCATTTCTCCCATATCTGACATCTTGAATTCAGATTTCATTGACGCCTTAAATTCCTCAATTAATTCGAGTGTGCTTCCTGTTACAATTAAATCATCTACATACATAGAAACAATTAAGAAAACATTTTCTTTAGCTGATTTAACGAACAGGGTTGGCTCCAATCGACAATTTTCTAAGCCTTCCTTAAGAAATTAGCCCTCAATTCTCCCGTACAAGGCCTTTTTTAATCGATAGACCTTTCCTTCATTACCTTGTACTTCATAACCTTTGGGTTGTTCCACAAACACAGTCTCTTCCAAATCACCATACAAGAAAGCATTATTTACATCTAATTGATGAACTTTCATACCTCGTTGTGCTGCAAGTGCAAAAATGCTTCTGATTGTATCTCATCTAGCCACTGGAGCAAAAAATTCAGAGTAATCAAGCCTTTGCCTTTGAGCATACCCCTTTACCACAAGTCGAACCATGTGCTTATCGATCTTCCCATCTTTGTCTAGCTTAGTTTTGAAGACCCATTTCACACCAATAGCTGTTGCACCTGCTGGTAGATCGCATAATTCCCAGGTGTTGTTTCTTTCAATTGACTCGATCTCCTGCTTCATCGCCTGTATCCAACACTCATCTTGCGCAGCTTCGTGATAGTTGGTTGGTTCTGATAAAGAAGAAAACATAGCAACGTTTTCCCCTTGTTCTTCATCGCTCAAAACATCTTCTCCACTAATATAATTGTGCATCCAAATCGGTGCTTTTGTTGCCCTCCTTCTCCTTTCAACAACACCGCTTGTAATTGGATTAGTGTTTGAAGGCCCGCTTTCATTTCTGTTTGACGTCCCATCAACGTTATTAGGCCTATTTAGTTCGATGGGCTATTAACATCTTAGGTATTTGGCCCATCTTCATCACTCCCCTGCTCATCTTTATCTTCCCACTCCAGGTCTGTGGTGTTAATCGCCGATTTTTGTATCCAATTCCAGGAAGCATCTTCTTCAAATACAAAATCTTTACTCATAATAATCTTTTTGTTGGAAGGATCATAGAGTCTATATGCTTTGGACTCTTCAGTGACCCCAAACAAGACACACTTTAAGCTTCTGTCATCCAGCTTCAACCTTCTTTCTTTAGGAACATGAACATGAGCAATACATCCAAATACTCTGAAATAACTTACAGATGGTTTTCGGCCACTACATTTTTCTTATGGTGTGAAATTTTCAAGAGCTGCGGTAGGAATTCGATTGAGTACATGTATACACCAGTTGGTAGCTTCAGGCCAGAAAACCTTTGGAACCTTCCTTGCACTCATTACACACCGCACCATATTCATCACAGTTCGGTTTTTTCTCTCTGCCATGCCATTTTGATGCGGTGTGTAAGCTGTAGTGAGTTGCTTTGTATGCCATTATCTTCACATAACACTTTGAACTCGTTGGAATTGAATTTACCTCCCTTGTTTGTCCTCAAACATTTGATCTCAACTCCTGCTTCTTTCTCAACCAAAGCTCTAAACCTTTTAAAAGTGTCTTAAGCTTGTGATTTCTCTGTCAAAAAATAACTCCAACACTTTCGTGAGAAATCATCAATGAAGTTAATGATGTACCTCTTTAGGCTGGTCGATTGAGGGGTGATAGGTCCACAATCTTGTTATTGATGTGCCCGAATCTTTGATGCCAAAGATGAGTAGTGCCATCAGTTTCTGTTTTGTGATACTCATCAATGCCACTCGGTCTAGCCTTGATTATAAACATTCTGTTTGAGGACATTTGAACCCTTGTGATCAGCCCCTTCCTTGGATGGTTTATGCTGCAAAAACCTTTCTTAATCAAGATCTCTATTCCCTTTTCTTGAACCAGGCCAACCCGATCAAATTGTTCATGAGATCTGGGACATAGTACACATCAGTCAACATGTGAGTCACACCTCCAAAGTCGAGACGAACATTCTGTTTTCCCATGACAGCCATGCAAACATCATTTCCAAGTCGCACACTATTACTATAAGAATCATCCGAAGTGCTAAACCATTTCCTTTCACCTGTCATATGATTGGAACAACCCGGGTCAAAAACCAACTCCATTGTCTTGTTGAGCCACCTTCATCCACTTGAGCCATCAACACCATCTCCTCTGTATCATCATGCTCCACATAATTAACATCATTCTCTTAATCCGGACATTCATTTTGGAAATGTCCAAGTTTGTGGCACTTGTAACATTCGATTGTGCTTTTGTCGAATGAAATTCTGCCACGACCTCTTCCACCTTGACTGCCTCGTCCTCTTCCCCGTCCTCGAGAGGATGACCCAGTTGATATCTTTAGAGCCTGTTCATCATCTTGCTGCCCAATCATACGTTGTGCATGGACAAGAAGAATTCCATGGAGTTCATCGATAGTCATGGTATCGAGGTTGTAGGATTCCTCAATAGAACAAACAACATAGTTGAATTTCAGGCTCAATGAATGTAGTACCCTAGAAACAACATCACCTGAAGTTAACAGGTCGCCATTTGCCTTCATTTTGTTCACGATCGTCAAGGTCCAGGCTAAGTAAGTATCTACCTTTTCATCGTTTTTCATGGACAAAAGTTCATACTCTCTTCTTAAGACCTGCAACTGAGCTCTCTTCACCTTTGTAGAGCCATCATACTTCTGTCGCATTGAATCTCAGATGCCCTTTGAAGAGCTCTTATCCAAGATTGTTTCCAAGATCTCCCTTTCAATTGCTTGGAACAGAAAATTCTTCACTTTCAAGTCTTTCAGTTTGGCGTCCTCGATTGCCTTTCTCTGTGCTTCACTTGGACTAGCCACGGTCCGTGCCGGAACTCCATTTTCCACCAAATGCCACATTTCCTTGCTCCTAAAGAAATTCTCCATCAGTAAAGCCCAATGATCGAAATGACCATCAAACTTTGGAATGGCAGGTTGCACAAACTTGTCAGAGTTCTCCATCTCTCACTCTTACTCTCACTCTTTGATAATGAAAGAGCTCTTCCGACCGAGCTCTGATACCAGTTGTTTGGTATCACAAACGCACACAATATAAAGAAAACACTCAGTTATGGGGCTAAATGCTTCATCTTATTAATGCCACCATAATGGTTACTTAAATACACGTACAGGGAAGAAACATACTGAACAGAAAGGGAAACAAACTCCTAGTCTATAGGAGGGGACTAGAATAATTCAAAAATAAACAAACTCTTCCTATAAAACAGGAACTTATTTACGTGATCACATTTCAACAATTATTGCACATCACATCGACAACTTGATGCCCTTGATTTTGTTTGTCAAGTATGATGAAAATTACAAAGACTTGCAATATAGACAAGATTGTTGCAAATGATTTTCTTTGAAATAAAAATGATTTCTTCATCCTTATTAGCATTATGTCTATTATATGAGATCATGTGTTGTAGCCAACATTTGTAGGATTCCATTTCCCCATGTTATATCCGTGACATGCCGCCTTTGAAGCTTTGTCCATGCTTTCGGTGGTAATACCATTGTTGCCGCCTTTGAAGCTTTGTCCATGCCTTCGGTGGTAATACCATTGTTGCATAAATTTGTGAATGATTGTGTATATTTCATGCCATATTGAGTTAATGATCCACAATTTGTCTCAAATATTTGAACCTTCATCAATCAAAAGTTCAACAAGTTAATAAATAACCCAAGCAAAACCATGTTGAAATGAATACGAAAGATGGTTTCTTACCATAGATTTAAGACATCCCCAATCATCCACAAGGGCCAATCCTTCACCTCTCACTGATCCATGTTCTTTGCTAAATAAATAGCCTATGATCACTTCGACGCTACTGTCCAAATGTGCCCTATGCGCTGTTATTTCCTTGATTTGCTTGAGTAGTTCCTCCTTTTGTTGTGGTTTTTCTGTTGATCTATTATACTGCATAGAACAAGAAATTCACAAAAAAGATTATTCCATAGTTATCTTTGTTTTGCGTACATATTTCTATCAGCGACTAATGGTAGCCCAATTATAATTAGAACTATGATTTTTGTTACTATACTACATAAATACCATTTTCCATATGGAATATAGATCTGCATCTCTTTGGTTGACAACACCCTTGACGTCCAAAGATTGGAATGGATTCATGGATAATTTTCTAGGAGCAGAACCTTGATATACCGAAACAGTCTCATTCCTTATGCGTAGAGTACCATATTGCATCACATATTAGATCCCTCAGAAGAGTGGTTATTGCATGTCCTTTTCTTCACTTACAAACATTTTGTGTGATTTTTGATTCAGATATATGTTATCGCACATAATTAGTTCTTTGAAAGCCTATAAATTGAAATGAAGTGAATGAAAGGAAAACCCCAATATATACCAACCTTCAAGTATTGTTGTTCCAAAGTTTCTTTATGCAAATCTTCTGACTCACTAAGAACCAAAAGCCACAAAAACGGGTAGTTAGATACCAAATCAACAGACTTCATCAAGCACTGTGAAAAGATAGTCATTTGTAGTGTTGCCCATTCCCGTTGCTATAAATTCTCTATAGAAATATAGGCCACAAGAAATAGACCAGGAAAATAAATACCTGCCTTCATCCATGAAATACTATATAAATCACCTAAGCAAGTGTCGAACTCTGGAGGTGGGGGATGGTTCATATCAGGACAATACGTTCCCCAACTATTTTTGTTCGCATTTGACGCAGTTGTCACATAAATATTCAAATCCGTTGGCAACAAACCTTTAAAAATACTTCCACTTTCACATGATTCTACATATATGACCTACATTAACAAAAAAATGATTTTTTCAGTGCCATATGATTTATGAATCCCACAACATTTAGACATGAATCTTCAACCCTGTATACTTTTAAGAACTTCACTTCTATCTAAATAGACTTATAGAAAGATTCAAAGAGGTTTCACATATCATAACACACGATGATCAACCATAAATCAAGATGATCAAGATCTGTCTTTCTTACCATCTCGTCATAGGTACGACTCGCATGCTTTGTTTTCAAAACGCGAATGAAATCATCTGCATATACCAAGGGCATGACGGGCATCCCTAAGGTAATTTGCACAATACTTATGTTAATAAATAACGATTTAACATTTTGATTTTCATCGATCTACAAAGAAAATTTATTGAAGGCAGAAACACGATACCAAGAACTCTAGGGCCACCATGATCAGAGTAAAATACAAAGATTTTATCATTAGGCTTGCTCGCTACAACTTTCCCACTTCCACCTTTAACAACTGTTTTGTTGCCAAGAAGAACAACATAGAAATTGGTTGCCGTCACATTTTCACCCGTATAATCCTAACATGAGTTTACTGGACATTTTAAAAATCATCGTATTGATTCAGTTCAATGGGTTAACTAATGCATTTTGTGTCTGTTTATAAATCTTCTATGTTATTTATGTCTTCTGCAATTACACTAACAATATTGGTGATTGAACTAACGATATTTGTGACAGAAATTAGAATGTCTGAAATCAATGAAATCAAAGAAGTTGACTGCAATAATATCTTCACAATGGGATTGAGATTTTTTTAATAAAGTTGACTGTAATAAAATCTTCAAATCCATATTTAAAATGAAATAAGGATTTGAGAAAATAAAAAATTCTTTATAGAGAGAAAATGATTTCATTCATATGAATGTTCTTTTGTTTATTTAAAGGTTCTTAGATTACCTTTGTCACATCGACAAAGACATCTGAGCTATCGGGACTATTAATTATCACGCCTGGCCTTGGGTTAAGGTCATTTTTGGCAATGTCATCATACATGAACACGATTATGTGTTCATCTTTTAATCCTCCCCGCTTCAGTATTTGATATGCATGACAAACATCTGCTTGGATTGATAACACATATAAGACAATGCATTACATTCATTTGGGTCATACAACACAATTACAATAGAGAATCTCTAGGAAATGTGCAAATTCATTTTGCTTGCATACATCTTCATTAATTAGTAATTAAACGAAAAATAAGGAAATGTTAATTACCTGATGACGATAATTAAGATAGCATTTGAACCGGCTATCAAGACTGCCATATAGTGCTATTTCCTTGAGGTTGATGCTTAAACATATTAAATAAATTAGGACGGTTAGCTTTAGAGAATTGTACCACAAACATAACTTGTACTAACAAGATGAGTGGGAGAACTATTGACCAATATGCCATATCGATTGAATAAAAGACTGATGATTCAATGAAACTGAAAGGGCTGAATATATATATATATATATATATATATATATATATGGTATAGCATTAAGGCAACCATTAATGCACATTTCTTTTTTTAGTAAACTAATTAATATATATTCTCACCATTAATGCACATTTCTTTTTTTAGAAAACCAATTAATATACATTCTCACCATTAATGCACATTTCTTTTTTTAGAAAATCAATTAATATATATTCTCTATCTGGGAAGCAAATTTTAGTGAATCTCAAATTTGAAAATCACAATCCTTTGAATTTCAGTCAATTGATTTGAGATATTATAAGAGCTAACTTCTATAAAAAAAATCTTAAATATATAATTTTATTATTTTCGATTATGTTGAATTGTAACAGCTGTTCTATAACTTTACCAAAATAGAGTAACAAAATTTTTTTTTTTTTTGGAAAATTTACAAGTTAATTACATCTTGGTCCCTGTGGCCAGCTCATAATCTGGATATGGGTCATTTTTCAAAATAAGTATATTGAGTGTCCTTGTAGTTTGTATTTTGTTACGAGCTAAGTCTTTATACTTAACAGAGTTAACTCCAATATGTTAAATCAACTTATTCAATTTATCAATTAGTTAGGAATCTCTTTTCACACACTATAGAAATGATGACAAGTGTCCACTCCTTTTAACCATTTCTTTGTTATTGATCTCCCTTTCCCTCACCACTTCCACCCGTCCCTCCCAAACCTACAACTCATGCCACAGCTCTGAAAAAATATATATAGAATGGTTCATGTCAGAAGTGATAAATATTTTAGAAGTAAAAAATTGATCTTAGACTATTATCTAGTCAATAATTTGGCTTTAACCGTGAAGAATCGAATAATTCCTCGCATGGGTATGCGGAAGATGAAAAAATAGTTTCGTAACTTTTACAAAGAGATGGCAAACAGGTACATATGTGAACCCATGTGATTTACATTTAAACTATATGTTCATATGTGGACCTGTTAATTAGTTCACATGTGAACTATTTAACCGATTCATATATGAACCAATAGATTCACCTAAGTTAATTAGTTCATATATGAATCATACGGGTTCATATGTGAATGACTTAATTAGTTTATATGTGAATCACAAGGGTTCATATATGAACCCTCCCATAGAGAATGTTTGCCTTGCTTGGCACCCAACAAATCCACATGTCTCCTTCTCCCCATGGTCAAGAGTCACTTCATCGATCAATGCTCGTAAGGAATCAACCGAGAATTGACCGGTGTCTCTCAAGAACCACCTTTGGTTAATATTCTTGACCTTACCAAACAAATTACTAAGGCATTGTTTGGCGAACATGAGCTAGATTATTTTTTGAGTAATCGTTTGGATGCACATTAGCTACCTTATAAACTAATTTATTGATAAGCCACTTGATGTATCTTATGAAGAGTTTTTTTGACACTTTTTTCCCAATTTTGGTCGTGATTAATTATTAATTATAAATAAGTATCAATTTATAGTAATTAAAATCAATTAATTTAGATCATATTGAGCACAATTTAGATGCCTTTGATTTTTTTATCAAGCATGATCAATTACAAAGATTGGTTTATGCAACCAAAGTGATGTTGTTTAACTTATAATTAGATCTCAATCGGTGTTACAATATATAGAGATCAAGCACTGTAACCAACAAACGCGGGATTCCATTGCCCCAAGTTATATCTGCTACACGCCATCTTTGAAGTTTTGTCCATGGCTTCCGTGGTAACACCATTGTTGCATAGTTTTGCGAATGTATGTGTATGTTTCATGCCATACTAAGTTAATGATCCACAATGTGCCTCAAATGTTCGAACCTTCATCAATCAAAAGTTCAAAAAAATTAGTTAACAAAAAAAAAAAAAAAAGCAAAACTATTGATAAAATGAACACGAAAGATCAAATTTTTATTACCATAGATTTAAAACATTTCCAATCATCTACAAGGGTTGCTTTTTCACTTCTAACTGATTCATGTCCCTTGCCTAATAAATAGCCTTTGATTGCATCGACACTCCTATCCAAATGTGCCTATGTGTCGTTATTTCATTGATTTCCTTGAGTAGTTCATCTTTCTGTAATTGTGATTCTTTTGTTGATTTCTTGTACTGTAGAACATGAAATTCACACAAAAGATTTTCGATAGTTTACCTTAGTTTTCATACTAGTTCTATCAGCAATTGGTAGCAGAAATCAAAATTAATTAGAACTACATATGATTTCTGACCGGTATCGTGTAGGATTCAACTATACGTATGTACATACCGTTTACCACATGGAATAGAGATCCGCGTATCTTTCGTCGACAACACCCATGGGTTCAAAAGATTGAACTGATTTCTTCGTTTTCAAGCTCCACGATAACGAGCCTTGATATTCCGAGATAGTTTCATTGCTTATGTGTAGAGTACCATATTGCATCACTTGAGATCCATGAGAGGAATGGTTATTGTAAGTCCTCATCTTCACCTACAAACGTTTTGTGTGATTTTGATTCAGATACGTGATCTTAATAATTAAGCTTTCAAAAAGCCTTAGAGATTAAATAAAGAAAATGAAAAGAAAACCCTAATACCAACCTTCAAGTATTGTTGTCTCAAAGTCTCATTACGCAAATCTTCTGATTCACTAAGAGCCAAAAAGTCACGAAAAAGGATAATAAGTGACTAGATCAATAGGCCTTCATCAAGTACTAAAATCAAAAGTCATTGGGTTGCTGTAAACTTGTTATGGTAAATACTTCATTAAAACTAGAATTTGCAAAAAGTACCTGCCTTCCATCCATGAAATATTGTACAAGTCACTTATGCAAACGCCAAATCTTGCAGGTGGGGGAGTTCTTGTACCGGGACAATACTGTAACAACCCGTCCCACATCGGTTGGTGAGGAGAATAAAGCACTCCTTATAAGGGTGTGGATACCTCACTTAGCAAGACCGGTTTTGGGTGGGA
>NC_037543.1:786860-796425 GCF_001531365.2 Cynara cardunculus var. scolymus
GGTTAGGTGCGGGTTAGTCAAAGCGGACAATATCTTGCTACGGGGTTCTGGGGGCGTTACAAATACGTTGCCCAACTAGGTTGGTACATATTTGTTGAAGTCATCACATAAATGTTCCAATCCATAGGCAACATACCTTGGAAAATAATTCCGCTTTCACTTGATTCGACATATATGACCTACATTAGTATTCAAATTATTCAATTAGTGTCATGATTGTTGTGTCATAGTCTCACGTTGACTAGACACTCGTTTAGACACACACACACATATATATATACACACACACACATATAGGGACGGGTTCCATTTGGAATCTCAGGAGCCAACTATTCATGATGAATAACAATGAATATCATTTATTTTCATTATTTATTATTTTATGCATTTTTATATCATAAATATCATGTATTTTCATTATGAGTTATTTTTGTCATCAATATCTATTACAACATTCTTTATAAATAATTTTCATTATATTGTACCATTCATCATAAAATAGTTGGTCCATCGGATTCTCTAATGAATTTTTGGTTTTCAAATGCGAGAACACATTTTGACTATATTAAAAAGTGTTAACGTGTTTTTGTAAAGCAGTGCTGCTCTTGCTTAAAACATACACACACGCACATGCGTGCGTGTGTGTACGAGGGATCATGTGAGAGTATCAATTATGTTTAGAAATTGAGAATATTTTCGAGCCTTTTGATAACCTGACATTTTAATCTAACTTAAGTTTCTTCAACTATTCTGAGAACCTTCAATTACATTACCTTCAACTACCTTTTTCTTCAAATCTATATTCACTTTTAATTCCTTTTCACAAACTTCTATATAAATTTGAACACTTCCACATGCATTAATTTGTTAAAGTTTCGGTTATAAAAATTGGTAAATAAAGGTTGTTGAATAAAAATAAAGATATATGAATATATATATATATATATATATATATATGAAACTTTGTTTTCACCTTCTCACCATAACTCTTATTCTTACCAAATGTGTGTGTGTGTGAACTTATCTTCTCAATAAAACGAATCTTCTAGAGAAATATTATATTTCCTAACAAGATGATTAAAAATAAACTAATCTAGACCAAAGTATGTCTTGCTTACCATTTCACTATAGGTACGGCTCTCATGCTTGAATTTCAAAACTTGGATGAAATCATCTGCATATAGGAAAGGCATGTTCGGCATTCCTATGGTGATTAACATGGTAATTATGTTAGTAATCACAATTCAATATTCTCATTTTCATCTATCAACAAAAGTAAGCTGAAGGCAGAAAAGGATACCAAGAACTCCAGGGCCACCATGATCGGCGTAATATATGAATATTTTATCATTAGGTTTACTTGCTAAGACTTTCCCGCTTCCACCTTGCACACCTTTTTTGTTAGCAAGAATCACAGCGTGGAAATTGACTACCGACACACTTTCACCAGTATAATCCTAACATGATTTCAGTGCCTAATTTAAAAATCATCATTGTTTGATTCATTTCAATAAATTCTGATTTATACATTTGGTGTATCTTGTTTGATGTTTATGTCATTTGACAACTTCTAAAAAACTATGATTGACATATTTTTAAGAAGAGAGAGTGCATTAATTATTTTAATTTTTTTGAAGGAAATATAATTTAAGTTATTTTTTTTAGCAAGGGCGAAAGGAATATTAATATGCAAAAAAATTGGAAATTGCAATTTTATAAATAGTTTATTGAAAATATTAATTAGTATTAAATGTATTTTTTGTAAATAATATAAATAGTGTTGGATTTTTATGTAAGTGTTAGGACATGTAAATTCAGTTTTGGTATTTGATCTTTTACTCTTAATGATCTTTAGAACGATAACAGTGCAGCAGAAACAATATAAGAACAAACAAAGTAAATAAATCAAGAACACACAGTAGATGAAGACGATGAACACGAGAGAATAGCTTCAAAGGTTTTTCAATTCAATTGAAAATTAAGACGATTACAATTCGAAAGCACACTGAATACAAAGGACTAAGCCGCTATTTATACTAGATCCTAACGACCTTTTTGACATGACCTAGACGCGTGAAATCATCTAAGCCGTCCAAATAAAGTCGATGAAAAACCTAGTCACGTGAGAAGCACGTGCAGCTAACCGCCTTTGAAAAACAGCAACTGGATCTTCACAGAAGACAAAACCGCAGACCTTCTGTGAGCCATCTCAGAGGCTCTGCTGAAGTAGACTTGTAAGCTCTTATTTACAGAGGACCTTTTTCCAGAACCTCTGTGAGAGACAGCAAAGGTTCTGTCAAACTTTACTTGTACGATGAAACAGCTTCTGTCGCTGGTCCTCTGTGGTCTTCTGTGGAAGATGCCCTTCTGTCAACACTTGCAGAAATACTTTTTCATACTTTTACATTAATAGAATATGAGAGCTAACAATCTCCCCCTAAGTATGAAAAAGTAAAAATTGATAAATGAATGTAAGGAATGACTAATTGAAAGAATTACAAGAGGAGATTAATCTCATCCTCTGAAAAGAATTACATGAAATGAAAAAATTACAAAACTGTTGCTCAGGCCTATACTATTGTAGAAAATTAGCCAACTGCAGAGTCTGGATAGTCGTCTACGCCATATATCATATCAGTCTTGATTATTCTGTAGACATTGAAAATCCATTCTCTGAAGGAGATTTGAACTTTGATGGTCTCCAGAAGACTCGTCACTTCGTCCGCCCTTAGATGCCCTCTGTTTACCTCTGCCACCACTCTGTGAAACACCCACTCAAGAGTCTCTGACGGATCAAAGAACCTTAGAATGTCATCCTTGTCCAAGAACACAAACCCAAAGATGGAATTATGGACAATGGAGTTTGGATGACATCTAAGTATCCAACTTGGCCTATTCTTTGGAGGGGAAATCTTCAGACCTGATTGGGCTAACCTCATCACGATTTTGAAGTCCTTCTGGCTGTAGTATTTCACTTGAGCGCGCATAACTTCGATCAGCCTTCTGAGCGATATAGAATAGCTTGACCTCCTCTCCATGTATTTGTTAAGGATTTTGTGCAAGWAGATAAGATCAAATACACAGAGGTTGTGGAGGTCAGCATCTGTGAATGTGTATAGGTTGCCGTCATCCCTCTTTACCATATATTGAGCATAGAGCACGGCCTTCTTGAGCATTGTCCTTGGAGAAATGGTTTCGAGAGAGGTTATGACGTGCTCTAAGAAGACCTGCTCGCGAGGCCTTGTGAGTTTAGAGAAGTGGTACTTCGCAGCGGCAGAAGGCATACCTGTAAGTTCTGGATCGTAATGGGGCTCTGTGTCCACGGCAGAGTATCGCCACCACAGAATCTCCTCCACAGTGGTTACAGGCTTTGTGCGCACTTGCTGCGTAGGGATTTTGCTCATCGATTCAAGGATCTCAGAGACCCTTCCCACTGTGGTGGATTCTGGAATTTTGGTTTCTTCTTCTTCTTCAAGTATCGGCCTCTGGGTGGACCCTTCTGCAAGGATAGGTTTGACAGTTCCTTGCAGAACGTCGAACGTACCCGTAGATGTCTCCTTTGCGATCTTTTTTTAGGAAGAGCTTTCTCCAACTCTGGGGATAGGGGCTCTGCCCTTTCTTGCCTTTGTCTCTGCCAAAGACACCTTTAACGCTTGAACGAGCTCTGGGTCACTATACTCTTCTTCATTTATCTCTGGCGTTTCTGAGTTTGATGACCCCTTCTGTGGCGTCTCCTCTACAGCTTTGCCCTTGTCTTTCCCCTTAGGCTCTGGTGATTTATCCTTTGAGAAGAGGGCTGCTGCAAAGTCAACTATCTTTTGTGGTTTGGCAGAGGTAGTCTTGTTGGGCTCTTCAACTTTCTTCTCTGCCTTCTTCTCCCCCTCATGACGATCATGGTCATCACCTCCTTGATCGTCATGGTTTTTGGTGGCTTCTGCCTTGCAAGTATCAAGGGGAGCCTTCTCCAATCTCCTCAAGATTTTGGTAGCCGCCTTCTTCATTTTCTTAATCACCTCTTCAGCAAGCACAGAGGCGTGGCTTATATCGATCTTTGTCGACCACTTCAATTTTGAGATGCTTCGATAAATTTCGCTTCTGAAGGAGTCACCCTCTGTCACGAGCTTTGAAGTGCAGTCTCTGATAGCTTTGTTGGAGGCTCGGGCTTCTGTGAGGAGTTGATTTGTGTGTTTGCGCATGATCTCTCCAAGGGCTTCAACCATGGCGTCTAGCTCTCTACGAGTAGCTAGGTGGTTGATGTTAGCCCTGGAGGACTTGGTATCCACTCCATACGTGACTGCAGAGGAGAACATTTGCTTGATCTCATCCTTGGAAGTTGAGTAGTCTGTGTATCCCGCAGAGACGAAATCAGCAGCAAACTGGGCGGCCACCTCTGCTAATTCTGACTTGAGCTTGTCGATGGAGGAAGGGTTGAGGGACAGAGCGCTGAAGGCGTTGGTGAGATCATCTTTTTGTAGGACAGAGCTCTGAAGGGTTGCAAGAGTCGTCTTGAGTTCTGCAGTTGTAGAGCTCAACTCCTTCAGAGCCTCTGTGATTGGGGCAAAGTCTTATGTCATTGAACGAGAGATGAACAAGCTTTTTAACTCGTCCATCTTTTGGAATACCGCTGTGGCGAAGGTTTGTAACTCCCCCTTCGTCACGTAGGCATCCTGGGAACCTAGATCACCAACACATGGTGACCTAGTAGCCTCGGAGTGAGAGGCGCCCTCAGCGACTAGTTTTTCGTAGTCTACTCGGGGTCTTCCACCAGATCCTCGGACTTCTCCAAGAGGAGAGCCTACTAGTGTTCTGTCGATATCTTGCCTTGCAGGTTTAGAGCCTAACACGGCAGAGGGATCGAGTGTGGACGTTGGGTGTTCTAGACCCTCAGTCTCTGTGACTCTCGCATATGCCTCTGAAGCATATTCTTGTTGGTCACTCAAGTGTGGAGAGGCAACGGTGCCTCCCTTGGTTGTGACGAGTCCTTGGGCGATAGGACTCTTATAGTAAAACCAGCATCCTTTTGGGAGGATGTTGGATTATGATGTGGTTTCCCGGCTGTGCGATCGACAGAGGACGAAAGAGTGTCCTCTGCGAGGTAGGCTTGGGTTGGGCTTGGCGTGTGCGCGCCTTTTTCAATAGGGGATCCCTCTAGAACAAGGTCCCTAGTAACGTGGTAGCACTGGGAGGAGGGCTAGGATGTGTACCTTGGGTATCTTTTTCACCCTCACCTATCTCCACCTCTTCTTCTTCTTCGTCGTCTAAGACGACCTCTGTCCCCAACTCTACCACCTTTGTTGGCGCTTTGAACTCCTGTTGGAGGTTGAAAATTATGTCATGTGTCTACGATGTTGGGGACTCCTCTTGAACCACTTTGCGCAACCTTATGCGCTTTGAAGTAGCCTCTGCAGGGCTTTCTTGAACCACAGCCTCTGCGACCACAACCTCTGCAGGTTGGGCCTTCTTCGATTTCTTTTTCTTAGGCTTCTGTGGAGGACTACTTGGACCCTCTTCCTCTGCGGGTCTCTTTTTCCCTTTCTTCTTCACAGAAGAGTCAACACCCTTCTGTGTCTTCTTTGGCTTCTTTGGTGGAGGACTTTCTACTCTAGGTCCTGCCTCACTCACCTTTCTAGCCACTCCTGGCTCCTCCATTCGTCCCTCTACCCTCATTTTTTATACACTCTCACCTAGGGGGATTCCTATGCATGGAGGGGTTTCAGGGACCGGCTCTCGCCTCCTGAATCCATGTCTGTAGGATTTCCTATCTTCATGACTAAGGTACTTGAGCATGGCTTTAGATAGTGGTCTGGGGCTTCTGTACCCAAGCTCATGCTCTGTCGGATAGAACTCTTTGAAAGGATACAGTCTGGCTTTGGGCTCAGCAGAGGGTAGCTTCTCTGCGATCAAATCCCCAAAGACTAGGCCAAAAGAACCTTTGTAGAATAAGGTTTGGATGGTTTAGGTCTTCCTTGGCCTTCTTCTGCGCCTTCACTTTGGACTTTTCACCCCTCTGTGTCGCGCATTTCTTCTTAATCAGTCCCACCATATCTTCAAAGATGAGCTGTGCGTAGTCGAGAGGTAGGTTGAAATAGATGCCATAAACGATTGAAAGCATTGCGTGAGAGGTTTGATCATGGCTTCCAACCTTCCCTGTTAAACATCAGTTCACGATTGAGAATAGGGTATTCCAGATTGCGGGAAGTCCTTTGCGTTTAAATTGAGTCCTTTTGACGATTTGGGTCTTGGCAGCATATGAATGGAATTCAAGAAATTGAATTAATTCCTCATCTGTTGGGGTTGGGGCGAAAGCATCCAATTTTAGAGTTTCCAGGGAGGGTAGGTGCAGGGCAGTTCGAAGTTTGTCCACATTCAGTTCCATAGGCACCAAAGATTTGTTGGTTGGGTGAGAGGTGTAGCCAACAATGCTCAAACCAGTGTTGTCCAAGGTAGTTATATAGGAACTTAGAAGGAATTGGGTGATATACGACTCAAGTGTCGGTTTGGTGGCTAAAAGTGCATAAAACAGGGGATGGTTTCGAAGAATTTCTAGGAGGGGAAAGGTGAATTCAGGGAAACCTGTAGAAGATGGAACGAAATAGTAATTATTGGGTTTCTTCACAAGAACGACCTTTTCGTACCTATTTTGAACGAATGATAGAGCGTGAGACGTTAATGCTTGGGCTTGAGTTACTTCATTGTCGCTTGAAACGTTGACCGATTGAGCTGAGGCTGAGGAAGACGACATATTTGCAGGTTTTTAGAGAAAACTCGAAAGTTGCAGGTTCGTCGGAGAAGAAGGGTATTGTAAAGGTTTACATTTTGGGGGGAAAGGGGGTATTTATAGTAAGGGATTTGAAATGAACCGTTTATTGGGAGAAATAACGTGATGAGTGGCTATAGGTTATGACGAATCAAAGATATGCCACGCGGTCTTGGGAAGACACGCGACTGATGACGTGCACCCCCTTTTCTGACACGCGCGTGATATTGCTCTAACCCTTATCCACATAACCACGCGCACCATATCAATAGACAAGAACTATAAGAGAGTTCTGTTAGAGGCCTAAGGGTAACAGAGCCTCTGTGATATGTGCTGGGTCTTCTAGCATGTTACACCTTTATATACCCAAACGGTTTGAAAATCCTCAAGGAGATGAGTACTTGCTCAGTTCAAACCCACAGAGCCTCTAGTAGAAGCGCTAGAGGTTCTGATGAGTTGACCTCTGAGAACAAGATACTTCAAAAATTTTGGCACCTTCTGAGGTTTGATTTTCATTTCAAAACTCCCCCTMTGAGCCAGYTTCCATGGCTCCCCCTCGAACTAAAAACCATTTAAAATTCTAAGAAGAAGTATCGACAGAGGATCCGTTCAAAGAGCCTCTGAGAGCTATCACAGAGGTTCTGTGAAAAGACTTCTGTGATGAAAAAACATTTTTCTTCTTCAAAAGGTTTTATTCTTTTTAAGCACATAATCCCCCTCAAACCTTGCAAGTCTCTACAAGATTAACCTGTTAACTTAGAAATCAAGCGAAGGTTATTCAAGAAATAAAACTATATACAAAAAATAGATTATTCAAAGAAAAATTTTATACATAAAGAATAAATAAATAAGACATTCAACATCTAAGACTCTGGACATGCCATTCCTATTTTCTCAACAAGGAAATTAAACCTTTTCTCATCTAGGGCTTTGGTAAAGAGGTCAGCCAATTGAAATTCAGATTTTACAAAGTATAATTCGACATTACCTTCTTCAACATGATGTTTTAAGAAATGGTACCTTATGTCGATATGCTTTATTTTTGAATGTTGCACTGGATTGGCTGATATAGCAATAGCACTCTTTGAATCACAGAGGATGAGGATCTTGTTGACAGAGTAGCCATAGTCGCGTAGTTGAGTCTGCATCCACAGAGCTTGTGAGCAATAACTTACAGCGGCTACATATTCAGCCTCTGTCGTGGAAGTTGACACACAATTCTGTTTCTTTGAAGACCAACTAACCAGTTTTCCTCCAAGAAACTGACAGCTTCCAGAGGTGCTCTTTCTGTCAATTTGGCATCCACCATCCTCTGAATCCGTATAAGCCACAAGATCGATGTTGGAATGAAGAGGATACCAAAGTCCCAGTGTTGGTGTCTTCTTTAAATATCGCAGGATCCTCTTAACTGCACTAAGATGTGATTCCTTTGGGTTTGCCTGATACCTCTGTGAAAACCATTGGTTGTAAGAAAGGTGGACAAGCGTTCATACTATGCTCTGGGAGCCTGTTTGAGACCATACAGAGCTTTGTCTAAGAAGTAGACGTGGTTTGGATAATTATCGCTTTCAAACCCTGGTGGTTGCTTGACATATACCTCTTTCTTGAGTTTGTTGTTCAAGAAGGCTGACTTTACGTCCATTTGGAACACTTTGAACCCTCTGTGAGCAGCAAATGCTAGAAAGATACGAATAGCTTCTGGTGGGGAAGCTTCTGGGGAAGGGGTCACAGAGGATAAAGTGGGAGGTTCCTGCTCTGTGATAGATGTCATGGAGGGACTAGCTCTTGCTTGATCTGGATGGTCAACTTCTGCAGAGGATCTTTCAGGTTTCTTGTCATCTTCATACCACTCTGCAAAAAGTTGTTCCAAGTCTAGAGTGATTGTAGCATTTGGTGACTTGTCAGCTTGAATTTTCAACTCTTCTGTGAACTTGTCCTTTCTCACTTGAAAAGAATCATCAAATTTCACATTTGTGCTAACAACCACAATTTGAGTCCTGGGGATGTAGGCTCTGTATGCAGCAGTGTCCCATGCATAACCAATAAAGATTGCATCATCTCCCTTGGGCTCAAACTTTCTTACAGACTCTCTGTCATTAAGCATGAAGCATTTACATCCAAACACGTGAAAGAATTTGATGTTTGGTCTTCTGTTATAAAGAAGTTGATAGGGGGTCTTCTCAAAATGCTTTACCACCAAGGACCTGTTCTGAGTGTAGCAAGCGGCAGAGACAGCTTCTGCCCAGAATGAGAGTGGTAGCCCAGAGGCATTCAACATCGTTCTGGCAGCTTCAACAAGYGTCCTGTTCTTCCTCTCTACTACTCCATTCTGTTGTGGAGTCTTTGGGGCTGAGAAGTTATGAGTTATGCCAACAGAGGCCACGTACTCTTCTATCACAGAATTCTTGAACTCTATGTCATTATCGCTTCGAAGTACCCTAACCTGAAGAGCATAAAGAACTTGGAGTCTCTTTAAGAGATTGATTAGTACACAGTGAACTTGAGATTTCTTACGAATAAACTCTACCCAAGTAAATCTTGAAAATTCATCAATGAGTACTAAGATGTACTTCTTTCCCCCAAGACTCTACACAGAGATAGGATCACAGAGGTCCACATGAAGCATTTGCAGAGGCTTATCATAGGAAGGATCATACTTGGATTTATGAGAAGACCTTTGAGTTTTCCCGTTTCACAAGCTGAGCAAAGATGGTCCTTTTCAAATTTTATGTTGGGCAGTCCCTTGACTAAACTTAGCCTAACCAGTTTGTCAAGAGTATGAAAGTTTAGATGACAGAACCTGGTATG
>NC_037543.1:796675-802141 GCF_001531365.2 Cynara cardunculus var. scolymus
TGCTGCTTCTGCAATCATACAACGTTTATTTTAGGTACCCACTTCCAATTGGGTCCTTTAGCATTAGATTGTTTGAGATATGCCGTAGCATCCTTTGATTTGACTTTATTTTTCTTGGAAGAAGAATTGCCAAYTTGTCTCTTATTCACCCCAGAACCATGACTCTTGGGGTGMGAGACTAAACAGGAAGAGTGGTGAATGTGAGTGGATAAAGTATGCATGATATTGAAACATTCACAGAAGGAGACATTACAAGAAACTTTCTTAAAATTTTCATTAAAATTCTCAAAGAAGGGTACAAAGATTTTATTTTTAGAGCCCTTCTTAGGTATGGGCTTCTCATTACAAGATTTCTTTCCTATTCTAGGCTCTGTTTTGAAATCCTTTTTAAAATTCTTCTGTATTGGTCCCCTCTTTGGTTTTCCTGCAATCACTGAGACAGAAGCATTGTTAGTCAGAGGCTATTTTTTCAATTGTTGCCAAGTGTAAATAGGTCTTTGAGTAGCAGTGACAGATCATTGAGAATTACTTTGTCGTTGAAATTCCTTCTTTTCTTTCTCAATATCAATAGTAGTTTCTACAACTTGTGTAGGACTATCTTCGTGATCTGAGGCATATTCATGCTTAGACATATCTTTTCCAGAGAGCTCTGTGACAAAAACCTTTTCAAGAAGAGACTCATTTGCAGAAGGCTCTGTCATATGTTTTGGAAAGAATTCCAGAGCCTCTGATGATAATTTTCTTTCAAGAGGCTGACCAAAAACATAGTTTTCTTGAGATTCTGGTTGTCCAAACTTGAAAATTCTTATATGACCTTGTCTCAAAAATCTCCTTGGAATGGAATCCTTCTTTACAGAAAGTGAGAAAGAATCAATATAGTCTTCATAAGCAATATTTTCTATTGTTAAATATGTTTTTGTGTCTGGATCAACCAACAGCTTTCTTCTTTTGAAAATGGGCTTAGTTTTAGAAATATTACTTTTCAAATTATTTGAGGATTTAAAGGTACTCTCAAGAGTTTTGTTGGATTTAAAACCAGGCTTGTTATCAAATTCTGAGAAACCTAGACCTCTTCTGCCCAAATTAACTTTAATCKTTTTGTAAACATTTTGAGCCTCTTGAAATTTTTTAATTTTAAGCTCTCTGTCAAGAACATCTTGATGCAAAAATTCTCTTTCCTTTTGAAAGAATTTTTTAACATAAGTAATATTACACTTTTCATGCTCCAAATGCCTTAACTCATCCACCTTGGTTTTCAAATATTTTTGAACCTCGGCAATCTTTTCCTTTGAAGATTTTTCTAAATTTACAAACTTAGATTGAGCCTCTTCGAACATTTTAAAAAATCTGTTCCTTTCCTCTATGAGCAGAATGACTTCTTTTTCAYAAAGAGAAAGTTTTTCTTTTAGATTGAAATGCTCCAAATGACATGAATCGAGGTTATCAATGATCTCTGTGTATAGATCAAGAGATTCAGAAGAGTAAGAAGTWGAAACCTCTTGGTCATTTCTTGCAGAGGAGTCATAGTCGATATTGGCCATCCCACAGAAGAGCTCATCCTCTGTGTCCGAGTCTTCCCAAGCRAGRAGACCCTTCTRTTCATCTTCATCAGAGRATTCATCAGTTACTAGCTCACTTGATTGAGCTAGCAGAGACTTCTGCTAGTAGTAGTCAGCCTTCTTTTTGTAGAAGGCTGCATCTCTAGGACCCCTCTGTGGAGCCTTTGGCCCTTTTGACMAGCAATCTGCAGCAAAGTGGCCTGGCTTGCCACATCGAAAGCATCCTTCCTTCGACTCTTCCTTCTTCTGCTCCTCTACCTTCTGTGAGGGCTTCTGCTCCTTCTCTCCTGCATCCGATCTACCTCCCTCTGTGAAGTTTCTTCTGTTGAAACTTTTGTATTCCTTCCTCTCACCACCCTTTCTGTATTCCCTGGTGATCAAGGCCAGAGTTTTCATCATCTCCTTCATTGAGACTTCTTCATCAGAACTCTCCTCACTTTCAGCTATCAAAATTTTCTTCTTCTTCTTCTTCTTCTTCTCCTTCTCTTCCTTCTGTGCTCCTTTCCCCTTTCCAGAACTGCCATCCTCTGCAACCAGAGCTAGAGGACCACCATAGTTTTTCTTCATTTGTAGAACTTGAGGCTCTTGACTTTTAAGAGAGCCAAATAAGTCAGCCAGAGTCCATGCTTCCAAATCTAAGGTGGCCTTCATAGACATGGTTAGATGCATCCATTCAATTCCCAGTCTCTTCAAGAACAGAGAGTTGTTGTCCTCTGTCGTTCTCATTACTCCGTACATTTTGCAATTGCTAATAAGGGTGTTTAGTCTGGAGTATGTGTCCGACAGGGATTCACCCTCCTTTGCCTTGAAACTGTGGTACTCATCAATACAAATAGATCGATTGTTTTTGAGTGTTTTCTTACCTCCTTCAATCTATTTTTCTAATTCTGCCCAAATAACCATGGACAATTGACAGTGATCGATGCATTTGAAGATTTCGTGAGGTATTGCCATGATTAACAATCGTTTGCATTTGCTGCCCAATTCAACCAGTATTTTGTCTTCGTCAATCCAGTTTGCAGCAGGTCTTGGTTCGTAATGTTCAGGAATTTCTGGGGTTGTGCCAGTGGCAGGAACTCTTGGAATTAAGTTCATTGGCACATAAGAAGGATTATAAAGAAATTCACATATTCTTGGGTGAATTCCTTCCAGAAAATTAATCATTCGCACCTTCCATTGAGGATACTCCTCACGGATAAGCGTGGGAGGTTTAGATTGAGAACCATTGCTCATGAATGAGGTATTGGCCAGATTCGCCATTGAAAGAAGGAGAAAAATAGGAATAAGATGAAACTGGTAAAGTAGAGTAAAACAGGGTAACCTGAAGAAGAAGACCGGTGTTCAATAGAATGCAGATTAATACCAAAAACAGAATTAATCAAATAAGAATTTGATTCATGCTCTGATACCAATTGTTAGGACCTGTAAATTCAGTTTTGGTATTTGATCTTTTACTCTTAATGATCTTTAGAACGATAACAGTGCAGCAGAAACAATATAAGAACAAACAGAGTAAATAAATCAAGAACACACAGTAGATGAAGACGATGAACACGAGAGAATAGCTTCAAAGGTTTTTCAATTCAATTGAAAATTAAGACGAATACAATTCGGAAGCACATTGAATACAAAGGACTAAGCCGCTATTTATAGTAGATCCTAACGACCTTTCTGACATGACCTAGACGTGTGAAATCATCTAAGCCGTCCAAATAAAGTCGATGAAAAACCTGGTCACGTGAGAAGCACTTGCAGCTAACCGCCTTTGAAAAACAGCAACTGGATCTTCACAGAAGACAAAACCGAGACCCTCTGTGAGCCATCTCAGAGGCTCTGCTGAAGTAGACTTGTAAGATCTTATTAACAGAGGACCTTTTTCCAGAAGCTCTGTGAGAGACAGCAGAGGTTCTGTCAAACATTACTTGTACGATGAAACAGCTTCTGTCGCTGGTCCTCTGTGGTCTTCTGTGGAAGATGCCCTTCTGTCAACACTTGCAGAAATACTTTTTCATACTTTTACATTAATAGAATATGAGAGCTAACAGTAAGTTTTTTAAAAAAATTGAATTTTCTTTCTTTGTTTGGGGAAGATTTTATAAAATAACTATTTATAGGACCTTTTTCAATCGATAGACCTTTCTTTCATTACCTTGTACTTCATAACCTTGGGGTTGTTCCACAAACACAATCTCTTCCAAATCACCATATGAGAAAGCACTTTTTACATCTAATTGATGAACTTTCATACCTCGTTGTGCTGCAAGTGCAAAAATGCTTTTGATTGTATCCCATCTAGCCACTGGAGCAAAAACTTCGGAGTAATCAAGCCCTTGCCTTTGAGCATACCCCTTTACCACAAGTCGAGCCTTGTGCTTATCGATCTTCCCATCCTTGTCTAGCTTAGTTTTGAAGACCCATTTCACACCAATAGTTGTTGCACCTGCTGGTAGATCGCATAATTCCCAAGTGTTGTTTCTTTCAATTGACTCGATCTCCTGCTTCATCGCCTGTATCCAACACTCATCTTGCGCAGCTTCTTGATAGTTGGTTGGTTTCGATAAAAAGAAAACATAGCAACGTTTTCCCCTTGTTCTTTATCGCTCAAAACCTCTTCTCCACWGACATAATCGTGCATCCACATCGGTGCTTTTGTTACCCTCCGTCTCCTTTCAACAACACCGCTTGTAATTGGATTAGTGTTTGAAGGCCCGCTTTCATTTCTGTTCGACGTCCCATCAACGTTATTAGGCCCATTTAGTTTATTCGATGGGCTATTAACATCTTAGGTATTTGGCCCATCTTCATCACTCCCCTGCTCATCTTTATCTTCCCACTCCAGGTCTRTGGTGTTAATCGCCGATTTTTGTATCCAATTCCAGGAATCATCTACTTYAAATACAATATCTTTACTCACAATAATCTTTTTGTTGGAAGGATCATAGAGTCTATATGCTTTGGACTCTTCACTGACCCCAAACAAGACACACTTTAAGCTTCTGTCATCCAGCTTCAACCTTCTTCCCTAAGGAACATGAACATGAGCAATACATCCAAATACATTGAAATAACTTACAGATGGTTTTCGRCCACTCCACTTTTCTTCTAGTGTTAAATTTCCAAGAGATGTGGTAGGAATTCGATTGAGTACATGTATGCACCAGTTGGTAGCTTCAGGCCAGAAAACCTTTGGAACCTTCCTTGCACTCATTACACTTCGCACCATATTCATCACTGTTCGGTTTTTTCTCTCTGCCATGCCATTTTGATGTGGTGTGTAAACTGCAGTGAGTTATCTTTGTATGCCATTGTCTTCACATAACACTTTGAACTCTCTTTAATTGAATTCACCTTCCCAGTCAGTTCTCAAACATTTTATCTCAACTCTTGCTTTTTTCTCAAGCAAAGCTTTAAACCTCTTAAAAGTGTCTTAAGCTTGTGATTTCTCCGTCAAAAAATAACTCCAACACTTTCGTGAGAAATCATCAATGAAGTTAATGATGCACCTCTTTAGGTTGGTCGATTGAGGGGTGATAGGTCCACAAATATCTGAGTGGACAAGCTGAAGTTGTTGAAGAGCTCTTATCCAAGATTGTTTCCAAGATATCCCTTTCAATTGCTTAGAACATAAAATTCTTCACTTTCAAGTCTTTCAATTCTTTCTATTTGGCGTCCTCGATTGCCTTTCTCTGTGCTTCACTTGGACTAGCCACGGTCCGTGCCGGAACTCCATTTTCCACCAAATGCCACATTTTCTTCCTCCTTAGGAAATTCTCCATCAGTAAAGCCTAATGATCGAAATGACCATCAAACTTTGGAATGGCAGGTTGCACAAACTTGTCAGAGTTCTCCATCTCTCACTCTTACTCTCACTCTTTGATAATGAAAGAGCTCTTCCGACCGAGCTCTG
>NC_037543.1:804661-810722 GCF_001531365.2 Cynara cardunculus var. scolymus
CCTGGCCTTGGGTTAAATTCATTATCGGCAATGTCATCATACATGAACACGATTATGTGTTCATCCTTTAATCCTCCCCGCTTCAGTATTTGATATGCATGACAAACATCTGCCTGGATTGATAACACATATAAGACAATGCATTACATTCTTCTGGGGTCATACAACACAATTACAACAGAGAGTCTCTAGGAAATGTCCAAATTCATTTAGTTTGCACGCATCTTCATCAATTAGTAATTAAACGAAAAATAAGGAAATGTTAATTACCTGATGACGATAATTAAAATGCCCATTTGAACCGGCTATCAAGACTGCCCATGTAGTGCTATTTTCTTGAGGTTGATGCTTTTAACATATGAAGCAAACTAGGACGGTTAGCTTCAGAGAATTGTTCCACAAGCATAACTTGTACTAACAAGATGAGTTGGAGAACTATTGACCAATATGCCATATCGATTGAATGAAAAACCGATGATTCGATGAAATTGAAACGGCTAGGATATATATATATATATGTGTGTGTGTGTGTGTGTGCACGTGTGTGTGAGAGAGAGAGAGAGAGAGAGAGAAAGAGAGAGAGAGAGAGAGAGAGAGAGAGAGCATTAATGCACATTTCCTTTTTAGAAAACCAATTAATAGAGTATGTTGAATTTCAAATTTTAGTGAATTTCAATATATAATTTTTCTTATTTTCTTCTAAAACCAATTAATAGAGTATGTTAACTTTTATAAAAAAATCTGAAATATATAATTTTCTTATTTTCGATTATGTTGAATTGTAACAATTGTTCTATAATTTTATCAAAATAGAGTAACAATTTTTTTTTTTGAAAAAATTACAAGTAAATTACATCTTCCCTGTGGCCAGCTTATAATCTGGATATGGTTCATCTTTCAAAATAAGTATACTGAGCGTTCCTGTAGTTTGTATTTTGTTACAAGCTAAGTCTTTATACTTAAGAGAGTTAACTTCAATCTCTTAAATCAACTTAGGAGCCGTTTACTATTAACTTCAATCTCTTAAATCAACTTAGGAGCCGTTTACTAAACGCTTACTCGGATAAGCGTTGGCAAGTAACATTACCTCACTGGATGAATATGGTAAGGACCAAGAATCTTACCCGGTAAGTGGGAGAAAAGGACCAAGAGTCTTACCCGGTAAGTGAGGGCGACCACTCTTACCATGGTAAGCGCTTACCGGGTAAATTGTTGCATACGATGTCGTTTTTGTGGACTAAAATCTTTTCCAATAAATAAATAATAGTGTTAAATTTTACCGATAAACACTTACGGGATAAATGTTTGATAAACGACCCCTTAGTCAATTTATCAATTAGTTGGGAATCTCTTTTGACACACTATTTAAATGATGACAAGTGTCCACTCCTTTTAACCATTTCTTTGTTATTGATCTCCCTTTCCCTCGCCACTTCCACCCATCCCTCCCAAACCTACAACTCATGCCACAACTCTGAAAAAAAATATATATAATAGTTCATTTGAGAAGCGATAAATATTTTAGAAGTAAAAAATTGATCTTAGACATTCATCTAGTCAACATTTTTGGCTTTAACCGTGAAGCATCGAATAATTCCTCGCATTGGTATGCGGAAAATGAAAAAATAGTTTCATAACTTTTACAAATAAATGACAAACAGGTACATATGTGAACCCATGTGATTTACATTTAAACTATATGTTCATACGTGGACATGTTAATTAGTTCACATGTGCAATATTTAATCGATTCATATATGAACCAACATATTCACATCAGTTAATTAGTTCATATAGGAATCACTTAATTAGTTTATATGTGAATCACAAGGGTTCATATATGACCCCTCCCATAGAGAATGTTCGCCTTGCTTGGCATCGAGCGAATCCAACATGTCTCCTTCTCCCCATGGTCAAGAGTCACTTCATCGATCAATGCTCGTAACGAATCAACCGAGAATTGATGGATGTCGCTCAAGAACCACCTTCGGTTAATATTCTCGACTTTACCAAACAAATTACTAAGGCATTGTTTGGCGAACAAGAGCTAGATTATTTTTCGAGTAATCGTTTGGATGCACATTAGCTACCTTATAAGCTATAAGCTAGTTTATTGATAAGCTACTTGATGTATCTTATGAATAGTTTTTCTGACACCTTTTTCCTAATTTTGGCCGTGATTAATTATTAGTTATAAATAAATATCAATTTATAGTAATTAAAATCAATTAATTTAGATCATATTGAGCACAATTTAGATGCATTTGATTTTTTTGTCAAGCATGATCAATTACAAAGATTGGTTTATGCAACCAAAATCATATTGTTTAACTTATAATTAGATCTCAATCGGTGTTACAATATATAGAGATCAAGCACTGTAACCGACAAATGCGGGATTCCATTGCCCCAAGTTATATCTGCTACACGCCATCTTTGAAGTTTTGTCCATGGCTTCCGTGGTAACACCATTGTTGCATAGCTTGCGAATGTCCGTGTATGTTTCATACCATACTGAGTTAATGATCCGCAATGTGCCTCAAATGTTCGAACCTTCATCAATCAAAAGTTCACAAAAGTTAGTAAACAAGAAAAAAGAAAAGCAAAACTATTGATAAAATGAACACGAAAGATCAAGTTTTTATTACCATAGATTTAAGACATTTCCAATCATCTACAAGGGTTGCTCCTTCACTTCTAACTGATTCATGTCTCTTGCCTAATAAATAGCCTTTGATCGCATCGACACTCCTATCCAAATGTGCCCTATGTGCCTTTATTTCATTGATTTCCTTGAGTAGTTCATCCTTCTGTAATTGTGATTCTTTTGTTGATTTCTTGTACTGCAGAACATGAAATTCACTCAAAAGATTTTCGATAGTTTACCTTAGTTTTGATACTAGTTCTATCAGCAATTGGTAGCAGAAATTAAAATTAATTAGAACTGCATATGATTTCTGATCTGTATCGTGTAGGATTCAACTATACGTATGTACATACCGTTTGCCACATGGAATAGAGATTCGCGTCTCTTTGGTCGACAACACCCAGGGGTTCAAAAGATTGAACTGATTTCTTCATTTTCAAGTTCCACGGTAACGAACCTTGATATTCCGAGACAGTTTCATTGCTTATGTGTAGAGTACCATATTGCATCACTTGAGATCCATGAGAGGAATGGTTATTGTAAGTCCTCATCTTCACGTACAAACGTTTTGTGTGATTTTGATTCAGATACGTGATCTTAATAATTAAGCTTTCAAAAATCCTTAGAGATTAAATAAAGAAAATGAAAAGAGAACCCTAATACCAACCTTCAAGTATTGTTCTCTCAAAGTCTCATTACGCAAATCTTCCGATTCACTAAGAGCCAAAAAGTCATGAAAAAGGATAATAAGTGACTAGATCAATAGGCCTTCATCAAGTACTACAAATCGAAAGTCATTGGGTTGTTGTAAATTTGTTATGGTAAATACTTCATTAAAACTAGAATTTGCAAAAAGTACCTGTCTTCCATCCATGAAATACTATACAAGTCACCTATGCAAACGCCAAATCCCGCAGGTGGGGGAGTTCTTGTACCCGGACAATACGTTGCCCAACTAGGTTGGTTCGTATTTGTTGAAGTCGTCACATAAATGTTCCAATCCATAGGCGACATACCTTGAAAAATACTTCCGCTTTCACTTGATTCGAAATATATGACCTACATTAGTATTCAAATTATTCAATTAGTGTCACGATTGTTGTGTTGTAGTCTCACGTCGACTAGACACTCGTTTAAACACACACATACACACACACACATATAGGGATGGGTTCCATTGGGAATCTCAAGAGCCAATTATTCATGATGAATAACAATGATATTATTAATATCATGTATTTTCATTATTTATTATTTATGCATATTTATATCATAAATATCATGTATTTTCATTATGAGTTATTTTTGTCATCAATATCTATTACAACATTCGTCATAAATAATTTTCATTATATTGTACCATGCATCATAAAATAGTTGGTCCATCGGATTCTCTAACGAATTTTTGGTTTTCAAATGTGAGAACACCTTTTGACTATACTAAAAAGTGTTAATCTTGTTTTTGTAAAGCAGTGTTGTTCTTGCTTGAACACACACACACACACCCATATATATATATATATATATATATGTGTGTGTGTGTGTGTGTGTGTGTGTACGAGGGATCATGTGAGAGTATTAGTTATGTTTAGAAATTGAGAATACTTTCGAGCCTTTTGATAAGATGACATTTTAATCTAACTTAATTTTCTTCAACTATTTTGAGTACCTTCAATTACATAACCTTCAACTAACTTTTTCTTCAAATCTATATTCACTTTTAATTCCTTTTCCCAAACTTCTATATAAATTTAAACACTTCCACATGCATTAATTTGTTAAAGTTTCGGTGCATGGATGATAAAAATTGGTAAATAAAGGTAGTTGAATGAAAATAAAGATATATGAATATATGAAGCTTTGTTTTCACATTCTCACTATAACTCTTATTCTTACCAACTGTGTGTGTGTGAACTTATCTTCTCGCTACAACGAATCTTCTAGAGAAATATTATATTTCCTCAAAAGACACATTCATGATCTGGATGTGAATGAGTCGAAGTACTTCTCCCTAGGTCTATTAGTGAACTTGATTAACAATAAACTAATCAAGACCAAAGTATGTCTTGCTTACCATTTCACTATAGGTATGGCTCTCATGCTTGAATTTCAAAACTTGGATGAAATCATCTGCATATAGGAAAGGCATGTTCGGCATTCCTATGGTGATTAACACGGTAATTATGTTAGTAATCACAATTCAATATTCTCATTTTCATCTATCAACAAAAGTAAGCTGAAGGCAGAAAAGGATACCAAGAACTCCAGGGCCACCATGATCGGCGTAATATATGAAGATTTTATCATTAGGTTTACTTGCTAAGACTTTCCCGCTTCCACCTTGCACACCTTTTTTGTTAGCAAGAATCACAGCATGGAAATTGACTACCGACACACTTTCACCAGTATAATCCTAACATGATTTCAGTGCCCAATTTAAAAATCATCATTGTTTGATTCATTTCAATAAATTCTGATTTATACATTTGGTGTATCTTGTTTGATGTTGATGTCATTTAACAACTTCTAAAAAACTATGATTGACATATTTTTAAGAAGAGAGAGTGCATTAATTATTTTAATTTTTTTGAAGGAAATATAATTTAAGTTATTTTTTTTGAGCAAGGGTGAAAGGAATATTAATATGCAAAAAAATTGGAAATTGCAATTTTATAAATAGTTTATTGAAAATATTAATTAGTATTAAATGTATTTTTTGTAAATAATATAAATAGTGTTGGATTCTTATGTAAGTTTAAAAAAAATTGAATTTTCTTTCTTTGTTTGGGGAAGATTTTATAAAATAACTATTTATAGGACATTTTTCAATCGATAGACCTTTCTTTCATTATCTTGTACTTCATAACCTTGGGGTTGTTCCACAAACACAGTCTTTTCCAAATCACCATATGAGAAAGCACTTTTACATCTAATTGATGAACTTTCATACCTCGTTGTGCTGCAAGTGCAAAAATGCTTGATTGTATCCCATCTAGCCACTGGAGCAAAAACTTCGGAGTAATCAAGCCCTTGCCTTTGAGCAAACCCTTTACCATAAGTCGAGCCTTGTGCTTATCGATCTTCCCATCCTTGTCTAGCTTAGTTTTGAAGACCCTTTTCACACCAATAGTTGTTGCACCTGCTGGTAGATCGCATAATTCCCAGGTGTTGTTTCTTTCAATTGACTCGATCTCCTGCTTCATCGCCTGTATCCAACACTCATCTTGCGCAGCTTCTTGATAGTTGGTTGGTTCCGATAAAAAGAAAACATAGCAACGTTTTCCCCTTGTTCTTTATCGCTCAAAACCTCTTCTCCACAGACATAATCGTGCATCCACATCGGTGCTTTTGTTACCCTCCGTCTCCTTTCAACAACACCGCTTGTAATTGGATTAGTGTTTGAAGGCCCGCTTT
>NC_037543.1:810962-816918 GCF_001531365.2 Cynara cardunculus var. scolymus
GGGAGGAATCAAATACAAATCAGGTCATTTATATATAGCATTAATGCACTTCTTTTCTAGAAGAACAATTAATATATATTCTCTATCTTGAAATTTTGGAAATATCTTCAATGTGAAAAGAAAAATTCACAATCTTCTTTGATTTTGGGATATTATAAGAGTAAACTTCTATAAAAATATGAATTCATATTTTTTTTTATTTTAGATTATGTTGAATAGAGTATCTACAACAAATTCTTTAGAAATATAGATTTTAGGATTTTTTTTTTTCAACAGATTCCTCAAAGTCTGCTCTTTAAAATAGAAAAAGTATGAGAAAGAAGGTGAAAATCTCCAAATTTGAAGAATTCTAAAAAATATAATTACTTATGAAAGATGAAATTATTTTTTATATATTTTTATTCTTCCTACTAGGGGTGTATGCGGGGCGGGTTGGGTTGGGCTAGACGATTTACGACATTTATACAACCCAACCCACAATTATGGTGGTTTGGAGAAATCCCAACCCCACCCGACTTATTTAAAAGTACTAGAAGGGTACTCGTTCAATGCATCGAGACACATTTTCATTTCAATTTTTCATTTTATTTTTTATCCATGTCGATATAATATGATTTTATGTGGTTTTGAAAAAGAGATAATATTTCTATTTTTTGAATAAAATATAAATTTRAAAATATCATATGAAATTTGCAAAAAAATATCAAATTAACTATTTAAAAGTTATTGTTTGTTTATTGTTTTAATTCAATTTTTTTATTATAATTTAATCTAACGTAACGAAGGAACTTAATTTAGGTTTAAACCTAAAATTATTGTAGTGAAATGTTATAACTATTAATATTTTCTTTCCATCAAAGTATAATTGATTCGTCAACCAAGTATCTATCAACATCATTCTTATTCTCCGGCACATTCAATTGTTGTTGCTAAAAAACGATTTCAAAAATTTTCTCCTGTTAGATTCTTTGGTGGTGAATTTTTTTATCATAACCTATATTATACATATAGCTAAAAATAAATACAAAAACTCAACAAACATTATTTAAGTTTTGCGCGCACACACACACACACACACACATATATATATATATATATATATTTGAAATACATAAATAATAATATTGAAATGAAGAGAAAGATTGGTACGATAAAAATATGCCAATATTAATCTTTATTTGTAAGGAATTGATTACTTTGAAATAAAAATGATTTTCTTTGAAATAAAAATGATTTCTTCATCCGTATTAGCATTCTGTCCATTATATTAGATCATGCGCTGTAGCCAACATTTGTAGGATTCCATTTCCCCATGTTATATCCGTGACATGCCGCCTTTGAAGCTTTGTCCATGCCTTCTGTGGTAACACCATTGTTGCATAAATTTGCRAATGCTTGTGTATATTTCATGCCATATTGAGTTAATGATCCACAATTTGTCTCAAATATTTGAACCTTCATCAATCAAAAGTTCAACAAGTTAATAAAAAACCCAAGCAAAAGCATGTTGAAATGAATGCAAAAGATGGTTTCTTACCATAGATTTAAGACATCCCCAATCATCCACAAGGGCCAATCCTTCACCTCTCACTGATCCATGTTCTTTGCTAAATAGAGAGCCTTTGATCACTTCGACACTACTGTCCAAATGTGCCCTATGTGCTGTTATTTCCTTGATTTGCTTGAGTAGTTCCTCCTTTTGTTGTGGTTTTTCTGTTGWTCTATTGTACTGCATAGAACAAGAAATTCACAAAAAAGATTATTCCATAGTTATCTTTGTTTTTTGTAGATAGTTCTATCTGYGACTAATGGTAGCCCAATTATAATTAGAACTATGATTTTTKTTACTATACTACATAAATACCATTTTCCACATKGAATATAGATCAGCATCTCTTTGGTTGACAACACCCATGACGTCCAAAGATTGAAATGGATTCATGGATAATTTTCTAGGAGCGGAACCTTGATATACCGAAACAGTCTCATTGCTTATGCGTAGAGTACCATATTGCATCACATGAGATCCCTCAGAAGAGTGGTTATTGAATGTCCTTTTCTTCACCTACGAACATTTTGTGTGATTTTTGATTCAGGTATATCTTATCGCACATGATTAATTCTTTGAAAGCCTTTAAATTGAAATGAAGTAAGTGAAAGGAAAACCCTAATATACACCAACCTTCAAGGATTGTTGTTCCAAAGTTTCTTTATGCAAATCTTCTGACTCACTAAGAACCAAAAGCCACAAAAACGGGTAGTTAGATACCAAATCAACAGACTTCATCAAGCACTGTGAAAAGATAGTCATTTGTAGTGTTGCCCATTCCCGTTGCTATAAATTCTCTACAGAAATATAGGCCACAAGAAACAGAGCGGGAAAATAAATACATGTCTTCCATCCATGAAATACTATATAAATCACCTAAGCAAGTGTCGAACTCTGGAGGTGGGGAAGGGTTCATATCAGGACAATACRTTCCCCAACTATTTTCGTTCGCATTTGACACAGTTGTCACATAAATATTCAAATCCGTCGGCAACAAACCTTTAAAAATACTTCCACTTTCACATGATTCTACATATATGACCTACATTAACAAAAAAAAAAAATCTTTTTTTCAGTGCCATGATTTATGAATCCCACAACAGTTAGACATGAACCTTCAACCCTGTATACTTCTAAGAACTTCACTTGTATCTAAAAAGACTTACAGAAAGATTCAAAGAGGTTTCACATATCATAACGCACGATGATCAACCATAAATCAAGATGATCAAGATATGTCTTTCTTACCATCTCGTCATAGGTACGACTCGCATGCTTTGTTTTCAAAACGCGAATGAAATCATCTGCATATACCAAGGGCATGACGGGCATCCCTAAGGTAATTTGCACAATACTTATGTTAATAAATAACGATTTAACATTTTGATTTTCATCGATCTACAAAGCAAATTTATTGAAGGCAGAAACTGATACCAAGAACTCCAGGGCCACCATGATCTGAGTAAAATACAAAGATTTTATCATTAGGCTTGCTCGCTACAACTTTCCCGCTTCCACCTTTAACAGCTGTTTTGTTGCCAAGAAGAACAGCATAGAAATTGGTTGTCGTCACATTTTCACCCGTATAATCCTAAGATGAGTTTACTGGACGTTTTAAAAATCATCGTATTGATTCAGTTCAATGGGTTAACTAATGCATTTTGTGTCTGTTTATAAATCTTCTATGTTATTTATGTCTTCTGCAATTACACTAACAATATTGGTGATTGAACTAACTATATTTGTAATAGAAATTAGAATGTTTGAAATCAATGAAATTGAACAAGTTGACTGCAATAATATCTTCACAATGGGATTGAGATTTTTTTAATAAAGTTGACTGCAATAAAATCTTCAAATCCATATTTAAAATGATATAAGGATTTGAGAAAATAAAAAATTCTTTATAGAGAGAAAATGATTTCATTCATATGAATGTTCTTTTGTTCATTTTTACTTATTTATTTTGAAGAAATTATTGGGAAATTGGTGAAAAGGTTCTTAGATTACCTTTGTCACACCGGCATAGACATTTGAGCCATTGGGACTATTAATTATCACGTCTGGCCTTGGGTTAAGTTCATTATTGGCAATGTCATCATACATGAACACGATTATGTGTTCATCCTTTAATCCTCCCCGCTTCAGTATTTGATACGCATGACAAACATCTGCCTGGATTGATAACACGTATAAGACAATGTGTTACATTCATCTGGGGTCATACAACACAATTACAACAGAGAATCTCTAAGAAATGTGCAAATTCATTTAGCTTGCATGCATCTTCATCAATTAGTAATTAAACGAAAAATAAGGAAATGTYAATTACCTGATGACGATAATTAAAATACCCATTTGAACCGGCTATCAAGACTGCCCATATAGTGCTATTTCCTTGAGGTTGATGCTTAAACATATTAAACAAACTAGGACGGTTAGCTTCAGAGAATTGTACCACAAGCATAACTTGTACTAACAAGATGAGTTGGAGAACTATTGACCAATATGCCATATCGATTGAATGAAAAACCGATGATTCGATGAAATTGAAACGACTGGATATCTATATATATATATATATATATATATGATATAGCATTAATGCATATTTCTTTTTTAGAAAACCAATTAATATATATATTCTCTATCTGGAAAGCAAATTTTAATGAATCTCAAATTTGAAAATCACAATCCTTTGAATTTCAGTCAGTTGATTTGGGATATTATAAGAGTTAACTTCTATAAAAGAAATCTAAAATATATAATTTTTTTATTTTCGGTTATGTTGAATTGTAACAGCTGTTCTATAATTTTATCAAAATAGAGTAACAAAAATTATTATTTTTTAAAAAAAATTACAAGTAAATTACATCTTGGGTCCCTGTGGCCAGCTCATAATCCGGATATGGATCATCTTTCAAAATAAGTATATTGAGTGTTCCTGTAGTTTGTATTTTATTACGAGCTAAGTCTTTATACTTAACAAAGTTAACTCCAATCTGTTAACTTAAGTAGCAACTTAGTCAATTTATCAATTAGTTTCGGAATCTCTTTTGACACACTATTTAAATGATGACAAGTGTCCACTCCTTTTAATCATTTCTTTGTTATTGATCTCACTTTCCCTCACCACTTCCACCCATCCCTCCCAAATAGGGGTGCTCAAAAATCCGACCAACTCGATCAACCCAATCCAACCCAACCCAACCCAACGTGAAATAACCCAACCCGAAGCAACCCGATGTCTAATCGAGTTGTAAAATTGTCAAACTGTAGGTATTGAGTTGATATTGGGTTACTATTATTTGAACCCAACCCAACCCGATAAACCCGATATCCTTTTATTTCTTTGATTTAATATGATTGTTGAATTTTTATTAATATATACATTAGAAAATTACACCATCATGTATGTTTTTCATATACACATATTTTCAATCTATTCATATCTCTATATAACTCATTCATATATATGTTCAGTAACTGTGAACATATATATGTAAATTGAGAAAATTAACCGAACGTGATATACGTAAGAAATATGGATAAATTGTATCAAATGGTTGATGATAAAAAAATAAATTATGAGTAAAAAATAACATATTCAAGGGTAGAAGAATATTTTAATATATCAAAGTATCAACCCGACCAACTCGACTAACCCGACTAACCCGACCAACCCGACCAACCCGTACGGGTTGGGTTGGGTTGCACTTTGGTTTGGGTTGGGTTGGGTTAAGATTTTTCCAAACTGCAAGCATTAGGTTGGGTTTTTCAAATGTCTTCAACCCGATCAAACCAACACATGAGCACCCCTACTCCCAAACCTACAACTCATGCCACACCTCCGAAAAAAATAATATATAGAATGGTTCATTTGAGAAGTGGTAAATATTTTAGAAGTAAAAAATTGATCCTAGCCCTTCATCTAGTCAACATTTCTGACTTTGACCATGAAGCATCGAATAATTCCTCGCATGGGTATGCGGAAGATGAAAAAATAGTTTCGTAACTTTTACAAATAGACGACAAACAGGTAGATAGGTGAATCCATGTGATTTACATTTAAACTATATGTTCATACGTGGACCTGTTAATTAGTTCATATGTGAACTATTTAACCGATTTATATATGAACCAACTGTGTGTCCACAATCACTGATCAATCTTCATATTAAGCTTCCTTCAATGGCAGATTCATGGATTTATCATTCAAGAACACTATGAACACTTTATGAATATTGAGAGAGAAAGTCAATCCTCTCAATTCAGTCAAACCTCTATTATCAATCTGAATATTACAATTAAGCTCCTCTATCTTTCTAATTACAAAGATTAAACCATATTTATATGGTCAACCTAACTAACAAAGTCAAAGTCAAACTAGTCTAAGAAAGTCAAACA
>NC_037543.1:817691-819284 GCF_001531365.2 Cynara cardunculus var. scolymus
TGTGTAGTGTAAAAGAATAAAGCAACTTATGCTTCTGTTTAGGCTCAAAAAGATAAATCGTGTGGACTACACAAATTTATCAGACTCAATATGTGATCAATAAGACTTGAAGGGGGGACATATATCCTTCTGATTTCAATATCAACTTTCGCCAAATGAGAAATTGATAGATGATGAGCTGCGTGTCCCAAATGTTATTGAAACATTTATCTGTTGAGAGGCAAATGAGTAGTTGGTGGGGTTGTGACAAGAATTGGCCTGGGTTTTGCCATTTTCAATATTAGTCTCCAAAGAATCGAGAACTAATAGATTGTGTGGTATGCCCGGATTTTGTAAGTGTAGAACAGGATTTTCGTATTCTTTTAATCCTGACACAACTCTCGTCAATTCTTTTAGCTCACAACAACTACCCCTCTCTTTTTCATTTTAGTCTCGGCACACAAACCCTTTGTATTGAAGCTCACTCAGATATGGCTGTCCTCTTGGGTAGGTCTGTCGGTTTTGACATTCCGTAGAGGTATTTCTGATTAGCACTCAGTCCCTTCTAAAGTAATGCGTTATGCACATATGATCATAATGGATGATCAACAATATTATTTCATAAAAGCACAATGATCAGATAAAAGTTTGATCAAATAATTTKGSTTTAASCACAATCAATAAAGAATGAAGCGACAACGATTATTTGATATGTACGAGAGAAATGAATGAAGATCTGTAAGAACAAGTTTACAGATTCTGATATTAAAAAAATGAATGTATATGAATCAGTGTAAAAAAAATATCAGAAAACAAAGTTCAATACAAACGAGTGTATTATCACCGAAAATGATTTTCGTATAAGAGACGTGATAATAACAGTATGAAGAATAGCTGAAACAGGTATTGGAATTATGTACGATGAGAAGTTACGCAAGTAAAATCTCAGGAAATACCTGTTCAGAAAATGTACTCGTTTTCCCCCCAAAAAAAAATTTATTTTCTAAAACCAGTTATTGAACTTTCTAAGGAAACTCCCCCTAGAAAGTAGATTTAAGTAATAAATCTTTTAAGCTCAAAAATATAAAAAGAAAACATTTTAAGCACGAGTTCTGAACTGAAATGTTCAGAAGCCATAATTGTTAAGCTCGGGTCCTAAACTTGATGTTTAGAAGCCTTTGTTTGAAATAATGTACAACTCCCCCTGCAATAGTGTATCACACAAAATGATATTCTGATCAGCATGAAATGGACACACCTGCAAAACCAAATCAAGTAGATTTTGGTACCCAAACGAACTTGGGTCCTAATATGTTAGTATTTGGTTGGGGTATGTTGTAACTTCCAAACCATTTCTTTTTATAATATGTATTCGTTTCAGCACTATGAACAGGATGACCAGGATTAGAATATGAAGCATATAAGTAATTGGGATCATACCTGTTCTTACCTTTCCATTTGTCATGATAACTGTTATCTCCATGCCACCTGTTGAACCGTTTATTATTAACAAGCTTGTTGATTCTGCATGTTGAGCACAAAATCCTTCTCTTGCTAAGATTAATCAAATCATTAGTAGACTTCACAATGCAAGGAAGATTGTTAGTACCAACA
>NC_037543.1:819844-856804 GCF_001531365.2 Cynara cardunculus var. scolymus
TCTCTCTTCTCTTCATCTGAGCTGCTTTTGTCATTCTCCAAAGCGATGTCAAGCCATTTCCTCTTCTCAGTAAGCTCTTTTGCAATTGCTGTATACTTCTTTGAAGTATTTCGTTTCTCTGTAGCAAATTGCTTTTTCTCTTCGTCCAAAGCCTTTTGCTTTAGATCGATGCTTATAGACAGTTTCTGGAGCTGGCTCTGACAGTCTTCGGAGATATCTGTCTTTTCATTAGCATGTTTCTCTCTTTCCAAAACAATAAGCTGCTCAAAATCTGAGATTTGCTTTAGAAGCATCTTGGCGTTTAGCTCGAGAGAGTTAATCTTATTCTCATAAGATTCTCKTTCAGCTTCAAACTTTCTTTTAACTTCCATAATCCTCTTCCTTTCTATCTCTATCTCTTTCCTTTCATCATTTAAAACCTTTTCCACTTTCAAAACTTTTTCTTTCTCTAAGTGTAACAGCTCTCTTACTTCAATCATTTCACTTTCAAATTTATTCACTATAGTAGTTAAGTCCTCAACCTGTTTATTGAACCTAACTGTCTCTTCTGGATCAGCACAGGTTTTCATCAGTTCATCCAGCTTTTCTTGCAAAATTCTCTTCTCTTCTCTTCTTTCTCTCTCTGAAGAATACCATTCAGATGATTTGACCATGATATACTCTTGCTAAGACTAGAATCTACTTGAGCATACTTTTCGTTAAGCTCACGATATTCTTTAGTATAAAAAACTGCCATTTTAAAAAAAAATTGATCAGTTAAGGATCTATGCAGTGAAATCAGATAAAAAAATACGAACAGTTAAGCTCAAAAAGAAACCGAAAAACACAAACACTGAAAAACACACGCAAAAACAAATATACAATGATCCAAAAACAAAAATCTAAACACAAACAATCTAAGAAACTAAAAACAATTAAACAAAAATCCAAGTCCAAAATTATGACTTTAAGTCCAAATCACACATTTCCAAATCCAAAACAAACAATAACCACTTTTTATGAAGAAAAAAAATATATATACTATCTGCTTCACTTGGGTGCTTCTCGTATGGATGTACTTCTCACGACTCTTAATTTGGGCAACACCTTCGTATCAGTCACTTTGCACCAAACAGCTCACAACAAAGAATCAACTGCTGTTTTAAACCTGAAGTACTCAAAGCTGCTGTTGCAATGCTGTTATTGCTTTCCAATATACTGTTTTCAAATCTTGCTCCTCAACTAATCTGTTTCAACACAACTGTTGTTTCTTTTCTTGTTATAGTTGACTACAAATCTAAACACCAAATCTAAACAACCACACAGAACCTTTTAAACATAGCCTGTGACAACAATATTATAAACCTGTGTGTGCACAGTTAAACAGTTAAACAGAAGCTGTGTGTGCTCTGTTAAACAGAACCTGTGACATAACCTGTTAAGAACCTGTTTTTAAACAGCAATGGTTGATGCTGTCAAGACCTGCTGCTGCAGCAAATAGTTTGCTTACAACACTAAACAGCTACACTTACTGCTCAATTGTTGACTGTGAAGTCTGATGTTTCAATGTACTACCTGTCCCAAACCTGTAAACTGTTATATCTAAACCGAATGAGACAAAAGGCAACCACTATTGGACAGCTTGTTTACAACTAAAACACGAACTCGGACAAAGCTGGTGAACGAAGAAACCAAGTCCTGACCGAGGAAGGCTAAACCAGTCGACTATGTGCAAGAAACATAAATCCGTGAAAGTCTGTGTGCACGACCAAGTCTGTCAAGTAACTAAAACAACGTTGCACCCTTGCAACCTAGCAACCTGCTGTTATGTTTTAAACCTGTAAGTCTGTTATGACAAATAAAACAGAAACTGCTTGCTGTTGTGAACAAAACAGATTAAACAAAACCTGTTAAGACTTGAGGAACTGTTAAACTGCTGTCTGGTTCAATATGATCAACCTGCTATCAAAATTCTCAACCAGTTCCATACAATCCCAAACAAAAACAGTCACACGGCAAAAGAATAAACCTGCTGTTACCTGTTAACAGCGGCTACAAATCTGTTTTAAACCTGTTTCTTGCTATTAAGACCTGCTGTTATTGCTGTCAAATCTTTGCTGCTGCTGTTCTTGGTTTTAGTCCAAAACAGTGGTGTTCTTCTTCTCAAAGAAACAGCAAAAACAACACAGTTTCTGCTTCAAATCTTAAACACATTCACACAGAACCTGTGTGTGCACACAGTCACCTGCACACAACTTCTTTAATTGAAACAGTCACTTATACACTGTTGCTGTCTGGTTCTTGTTGTTTGCTGTTCCAGTGCACAAAGAACTGTGATGGAGTACAGTCACCTGTTAAGCTGTCAAAACCTGTTGCTGTTCTGCTTTAAGTAGCTGGGCTGCTGTTGCAATGCTGTGAAGTTGCTGTCCGTTTCAAACCTTTGCTATGAACCTGTTACACTTGAGCTAAAACAGTTCCGCTGCTAAAACCTACACCAACACAGCACAACACAGATCCTTCTGTTGCTGCTAAACCAGAAAATGAAGCTGTCAAAAAGAAAGTTGCTGTCTGAAAACAATCTAAAATGACAGCAAGCACACTTTAGCATTCTGCATAGTCTAAAATGAATTAACACACAAACAGCCTGTACTTACTGTTGAATCTGTTAAACCTGTTAAAACAGCACAAACAGCAAACTTAACACACAAAGTCCCAAAGTGAAATAATTGCTGTTAAGACTTGTTAAAACATGCACAGAACACATAACAACCTGCAAATTCTTCTCAATTTAACCCAAAACAGATTAATCAATCAAACAAAAAAAAACAATCGAATCTTGTCAAGATGTTCAAGGTATTGAATGATTTATAAGAATGAATCAAGAAACAAAGAGCAATTTAGATTTTGGGTAAAAAGAATCAAGCGGATTAGAAGTCCGCTCAAAAACTTCGATGCACAAATAAGTTCTAAACCGATCAACTGCTTAAAGCAAAACCTAAACCGCTTACTAATCCGGTTAAGGGTTGATCGGTATACATGAATACCGGACAACTAATAAAACCTAAACCGCTCACACTCCGGTCAAGAAGACTTACCTGATTTGTGCAAAACAACCGGTTTAGAAATCCGTTCAAGAATCCGGTGATGCTTCCTTCGGTTTACCTCTACTCCGATCAAGAATCATGCGGTTTACCTCTTATCCTCTTAAGCCTCACACGGTTTGGTTGTAGAAATTGAGAGCAGAGTGAAGAAGAATGAAACCTTTAAGCGGACTCTTAGTCCGTTCAATGAAATGGGCCAAAATTGGACAAGCCCAAAAAAAATCAAGTGTTTAAACCGGGTGGGCTTTGGACGGTTTAACAAAAAAAAAAATTAAAAAAAAAACAGATCAAAAACACTCAAAAACAAAAAAACTAAACGAAATTTAAGAAAAATTGGATCAAAACCACTGGTTTACGAACAAAAATTCAAGAACACGAAAAAATTTTAAAACCTAAAATCCCGATCAAATCTTGATTAAAATTGATCAAATCGTAAAAGTTTGTGAATAACAAAGATTCACAATTCAATTTCGAACATTTTGATCCTGTTTTTAACGCAAAAACACAAGATTTTATGAGAAAGTCGGATCAAAAACGAAGAAAAACCAAGAACACGAAGAACACGAAAAAAAATTCAAAAAATAAAATCACTTATCTTTCAAATTGTTCATCCGATTTCTTGCATTCCAGCTCTGATACCAATTGTGTGTCCACAATCACTGATCAATCTTCATATTAAGCTTCCTTCAATGGCAGATTCATGGATTTATCATTCAAGAACACTATGAACACTTTATGAATATTGAGAGAGAAAGTCAATCCTCTCAATTCAGTCAAACCTCTATTATCAATCTGAATATTACAATTAAGCTCCTCTATCTTTCTAATTACAAAGATTAAACCATATTTATATGGTCAACCTAACTAACAAAGTCAAAGTCAAACTAGTCTAAGAAAGTCAAACACGCTGACTTTTACAATTATAGACTAAAGTTAATCTTTCAAGACGAATACAATTAATACTGATTTCTCAGTCCTAACACCAACATATTCACATCAGCTAATTAGTTCATATGTGAATCACACGGGTTCATATGTGAATCACTTAATTAGTTTATATGTGAATTACAAGGGTTCATATATGAGCCCTCTCATAAAGAATGTTCGCCTTGCTTGGCACCCAGCGAATCCAGCATGTCTCCTTCTCCCCATGGTCAAGAGTCACTTCATCGATCAATGCTCGTAAGGAATCAACCAAGAATTGACCGATGTCTCTCAAGAATCACCTTCGGTTAATATTCTCGACCTTACCAAACAAATTACTAAGGCATTGTTTGGCGAACATGAGCTAGATTATTTTTCGAGTGATCATTTGGATGCACATTAGCTACCTTATAAGCTATAAGCTAGTTTATTGATAAGCTACTTGATGTATCTTATGAAGAGTTTTTTTGACACTTTTTTTTCCAATTTTGGCCGTGATTAATATTAATTTTTAATCATTATTATTAATTGTAAGTAAATATTAATTATTAATTATAAATAATATCAATTTATAGTAATTAAAATCAATTAATTTAGATCATATTGATCACAATTTAGATGCCTTTGATTTTTTTGTCAAGCATGATCAATTACAAAGATTGGTTTATGCAACCAAATTCATGTTGTTTAACTTATAATTAGATCTCAACTGGTGTTACAAAATATAGAGATCAAGCACTGTAACCGACAAACGCAGGATTCCATTGCCCCAAGTTATATCTGCTACACGCCATCTTTGAAGCTTTGTCCATGTCTTCCGTGGTAACACCATTGTTGCATAGCTTTGCGAATGTCCGTGTATGTTTCATGCCATACTGAGTTAATGATCCGCAATGTGTCTCAAATGTTCGAACCTTCATCAATCAAAAGTTCACAAAAGTTAGTAAACAAGAAAAAAGAAAAGCAAAACTATTGATAAAATGAACACGAAAGATCAAGTTTTTATTACCATAGATTTAAGACATTTCCAATCATCTACAAGGGTTGCTCCTTCACTTCTAACTGATTCATGTCTCTTGCCTAATAAATAGCCTTTGATCGCATCGACACTCCTATCCAAATGTGCCCTATGTGCCTTTATTTCATTGATTTCCTTGAGTAGTTCATCCTTCTGTAATTGTGATTCTTTTGTTGATTTCTTGTACTGCAAAACATGAAATTCACTCAAAATATTTTCGATAGTTTACCTTAGTTTTGGTACTAGTTCTATCAGCAATTGGTAGCAGAAATTAAAATTAATTAGAAATACATATGATTTTTGATGGGTATCGTGTAGGATTCAACTGTACTATGTACATACCGTTTGCCACATGGAATAGAGATCCGCGTCTCTTTGGTCGACAACACCCATGGGTTCAAAAGATTGAACTGATTTATTCGTTTTCAAGTTCCACGGTAACGAACCTTGATATTCCGAGACAGTTTCATTGCTTATGTGTAGAGTACCATATTGCATCACTTGAGATCCATGAGAGGAATGGTTATTGTAAGTCCTCATCTTCACCTACAAACGTTTTGAGTGATTTTGATTCAGATACGTGATCTTAATAATTAAGCTTTCAAAAAGCCTTAGAGATTATATAAGAAACTGAAAAGAAAACCCTAATACCAACCTTCAAGTATTGTTCTCTCAAAGTCTCATTACACAAATCTTCCGATTCACTAAGAGCCAAAAAGTCACGAAAAACGATAATAAGTGACTAGATCAATAGGCCTTCATCAAGTACTACAAATCGAAAGTCATTGGGTTGCTATAAATTTGTTATGGTAAATACTTCATTAAAACTAGAATTTGCAAAAAGTACCTGTCTTCCATCCATGAAATACTGTATAAGTCACCTATGCAAACGCCAAATTCCGCAGTTGGGGGAGTTCTTGTACCGGGACAATACGTTGCCCAACTAGGTTGGTACATATTTGTTGAAGTCGTCACGTAAATGTTCCAATCCGTAGGCAACATACCTTGGAAAATACTTCCGCTTTCACTTGATTCGACATATATGACCTACATTAGTATTCGAATTATTCAATTAGTGCCACTATTGTTGTGTTATAGTCTCACATCGACTAGACACTCGTTTGAACACACACACACACACACACACACACATATATATATATATATATATATAGGGACGGGTTCCATTGGGAATCTCAGGAGTCAACTATTCATGAATAATAACAATGGATATCATGTATTTTCATTATTTAATATTTTATGCATATTTATATCATGAATATCATGTATTTTCATTATGAGTTATATTTGTCATCAATATCTATTACAACATTTGTCATAAATAATTTTCATTATATTGTACCATTCATCATAAAATAGTTGGTCCATCGGATTCTCTAATGAATTTCTGGTTTTCAAATGCGAGAACACCTTTTGAATATAGTAAAGAGTGTTATCGTGTTTTTGTAAAGCAGTGATGTTCTTGCCTGAACATACACACACACACACACATGTGTGTGTGTGTGTACAAGGGATCATGTGAGAGTATCAATTATGATTAGAAATTGAGAATACTTCGGAGCCTTTATATAAACTGACATTTTAATCTAACTTAATTTTCTTCAACTATTTTGAGTACCTTCAATTACATTACCTTCAACTACCTTTTTCTTCAAATCTATATTCACTTTTAATTCCTTTTCACAAACTTCTATATAAATTTAAACACTTCCACATGCATTAATTTGTTAAAGTTTCGGTGCATGATGATAAAAATTGGTAAATAAAGGTAGTTGAATGTAAATAAAGATATATGAAGCTTTGTTTTCATCTTCTCATCATAACTCTTATTCTTACCAAATGTGTGTGTGTGAACTTATCTTCTCGCTACAACGAATCTTCTAGAGAAATATTAAATTTCCTAAGAAGATGATTAACAATAAACTAATCCAGACCAAAGTATGTCTTGCTTACCATTTCACTATAGGTACGGCTCTCATGCTTAAATTTTAAAACTTGGATGAAATCATCTGCATATAGGAAAGGCATGTTCGGCATTCCTATGATGATTAACATGGTAATTATGTTAGTAAATCACAATTCAATATTCTCATTTTCATCTATCGACAAAAGCAAACTGAAGGCGGAAAAGCATACCAAGAACTCCAGGGCCACCATGATCGGCGTAATATATGAAGATTTTATCGTTAGGTTTACTTGCTAAGACTTTCCCGCTTCCACCTTGCACTCCTTCTTTGTTGCCAAGAATCACAGCGTGGAAATTGACTGCCGAGACACTTTCACCAGTATAATCCTAACATGATTTTGATGCCCAATTTAAAAATCATCGTTGTTTGATTCATTTCAATAAATTCTAATTTATACATTTGGTGTATCTTGTTTGATGTTTATGTCATTTGACAACTTCTAAAAAACTATGATTGACATAAAAACTTAAACCATTTTTTAATAGAATCTTTAAAATGAAACATTTATAGATTTCAATTTTTTTTATAAAGGTGAAAGAAAATTCTTCATATTTTTATAATTCTCCAAAATTTATTTTTAAGAAGAGAGAGTGCATTAATTATTTTAATTTTTTTAAGGAAATATATATAATGAAAGTTATTTTTTTTAGTAAGGCTGAAAGGAATATTAATATGCAAAAAAATTGGAAATTGCAATTTTATAAATAGTTTATTGAAAATATTAATTAGTATTAAATGTATTTTTATTTAATATAATATAGTTAGTGTTGAATTTTTTGTAATTTTTTTTTTAAATTTTGAATTTTCTTTCTTTGTTTGGGGAAAGATTTTATAAAATAACTATTTACAATATTTGTGATGGACCTAGCTAGTATTTAAAATCAAAGTGATAGTTTTTTATTTAAAAGTTAAAGGAATAGTTAACATACCTTTGGCACATCGGCGTACACATCTGGACCTCTGGGGTTGTTAATTATGATACCAGGGATTGGATTCAATGGATTAAGGGCAATATCATCATACATGAACACGATTATATTTTCATCCTTCAATCCTCCTTTTTTTAATATTTGATATGCATGACAAACACTTGCCTGAATTGATACACATATGAGATGATCATATATTAATATATATATTCATTTAGGTCTTTTAACACATATTTATGACAAAACAATCCTAAACTCATAAACCATAAATCGGGGCAATAATTACCTGATGACGATAATTAAAATACCCTTTCGACCCTGCTATAAGAACCGCCCATGTCGTGCCAATATCTTCTGCTGACTGATCATTCGTTGAACCAAACAAATTAAACAAACTTGGACTAGGCCGAGTAGCTTCAGAGAACTGTACCACATGAACAATCAGTACTATCAAGTAGAGCTGGAAAATCATTGGCCAATGTGCCATATCGATCGATCGAGGAAGATTTAATGATGAATCAATATTAGTTGAAATTGGTTTCGATGACTTGGATCACTCCAATTATATAGTAAAAATATTTAATTTATTTTATATCTGAAATGAAAAAGAATGTAACAACATATCTTTTTTCATTATTTAATAAATAGTTAATGCATTTAATATTCCAACAAATCTATAAATAAAGAAAATAAAAGAACTGCTTATAAATAAATAAATGAAAAGAAATTAATGGCGACCTTTTAACAAAAGTAAAAAAATTAATGCATTTAATAAATAATTTTTTTTGTTGAAAAACACATGAAGGAATAAATGAAAGTCAAATTAATAAATTAAAAAAAACCTAATTAATCAGTTCCTAGAAAAAGTAATTGACTATCTATACTATATTATAAAGAATTTGATAAAAATTCTTAACAACAAATTTTTATGCATGAAGTACTGTATATTGATGCATATTACTTAAAATTCAAGATTGCAAGTAAATTATGCATAGGTACAACTTACTAAAGCTCCATGTTTGAATTCGTGTAACTAACTGCGGATATACATAATCAAATAGAGGATAAACATCTCATTTTAAAAATTTTAAAAATTTAAAATATAATTAAGATAATTATCGAGTTCTAACAAAATAATTAATTATTATCTTTATAAGAAAAATATATTATTAAAACCAAATATAAAGTATTTCGTTATTGTACCTAAATTAAATTATAATAAAAAATTAAATTAAAAAATTACACAAAAAATATGAATTTTTAAATAATTACTTTGATACTAATATCGATATATTTTTGTCAAATTTTTATGATATCTTCAAATTTATATTTTATTCAAAAATAAGAAACATTATCGTTTTTTTAAAAATCACATAAGATCATACTATAACAACGACTGAGATAAAGAATAAAATGAGATATTAAAATCAAGATGTATCTCGCTGTATTACGCGAATACCCTTCTAGTTATTTAATAATAGATTTATTTTCAGACATTTATTATATTGGGTTTTTGTTTTATTATTATATTGATTTTATATTTGTTTTTGTATTTTTAGCATATTTTTTAAAATAGCAAATTATATTAGAAGTCAAAATTTTTAAAATAGCAATTTTTTAGAGTTCTATAAATTTAAAGAATTTCACACTCTCTTTTTATTAATTTCTCTATTTTAGCGAATTTGTTGAAGCAATAATCTCCAACATCTCTATTTTGAAGAATCCGTTCGAAATGCTTTAAAGGTTCTTGTAAGAACTTTATTCTTCTATTTTTTGGTTACGTTTGTGCCATCTTGGTAATCCAAGTAACTGTATTAGTTTTAGGAACTGGTTAATTAGAGCGTCTCCAACAACTATGTTAAAATAAAGATTTTTCAGATTTATGAGATTTTTTTATTATCCTCCAACTATGTTGAATGTGTTATATTTTTTTTTATAAAAGTGAATTGAGATAATGAATTTATAAGATATTTTAATAACATTATTAATGTTGGAATTGTTAAAATAGAGTAGCTACTGGAGTTGCATGTTTTGGGATTATAGATGGAGTCGACAAACATTTATGTCATATAAGAACCATAAAAAAGCTAAGAACCTTATAAACCAATCTTAACCATTTATTGATTTTAATTTATGGACATGAAAGACGTTGATAATTTTGAAATAATTTAAAGATTTATAGTTTATTATGGACTAAATTCGGAACATGAATGGTATATTGGGGTTTTTAATTAGATTAAGCGATTGGGATTCATTGGCCAAACCCTTGACGTCATTCATCTCCTCAACTAGGGATGAAATGAATCGAACGAACACAAATAGAGGCTTGTGTTCGTTCGTTCGTTCGTTTAACTTAATTGAACGAACACGAACAGTAAACGAACGAAAATCTTTGTGTTCATGTTCGTTCGTTTATGCTTCAAAAAATATTTTGTGTTCTCAAATAAACATAGCCCTTTTTACATACACGTAAACAGAAAAACATTTTCTAAAAAAGTTAAAAGCTTTGGATTAGTCATTGTTACCGATCGGTTCTATTACTTAAGGTCCAGTTATAGCCATTGGGCCAAAGGCCCCAGACCCGTTAGGACCGGTTATCAACCCGGTAAGTTTGTACATATATAACAGTTTGTATATAGCACCTTATCTATTCGATAAAAAGAAACCCTTGCACTATTGCAGATCATATTGATCACAATTTAGATGCCTTTGATTTTTTTGTCAAGCACGATCAATTACAAAGATTGGTTTATGCAACCAAAAGTCATGTTGTTTAACTTATAATTAGATCTCAATCGGTGTTACAATATATAGAGATCAAGCACTGTAACCGACAAACGCAGGATTCCATTGCCCCAAGTTATATCTGCTACACGCCATCTTTGAAGCTTTGTCCATGGCTTCTGCAGTAACACCGTTGTTGCATATGTTTGCGAATGTTCGTGTATGTTTCATGCCATACTGAGTTAATGATCCACAATGTGTCTCAAATGTTCGAACCTTCATCAATCAAAAGTTCAAAAAAATTAATAAACAAGAAAAAAAAAAAGCAAAACTATTGATAAAATGAACGCGAAAGATCAAGTTTTTATTACCATAGACTTAAGACATTTCCAGTCATCTACAAGGGCTGCTCCTTCACTTCTAACTGATTCATGTCCCTTCCCTAATAAATAGCCTTTGATCACATCGACACTCCTATCCAAATGTGCCCTATATGCCGTTATTTCGTTGATTTCCTTGAGTAGTTCATCCTTCTGTTGTGATACTTTTGTTGATTTCTTGTACTGCAGAACATGAAATCACACATAAGATTTTCGATAGTTTACCTTAGTTTTGATACTAGTTCTATCAGCAATTGGTAGCAGAAATTAAAATTAATTAGAACTATATATGATTTCTGATGGGTATCGTGTAGGATTCAGCTATACTATGTACATACCGTTTGCCACATGGAATAGAGATCTGCGTCTCTTTGGTTGACAACACCCATGGGTTCAAAAGATTGAGCTGAATTATTCATGTTCAAGCTCCAAGGTAACGAACCTTGATATTCTGAAACAGTTTCATTGCTTATGTGTAGAGTACCATATTGCATCACTTGAGATCCATGAGAGGAATGGTTATTGTAAGTCCTCATCTTCACCTGCAAACATTTTGTGTGATTTTGATTTTCAGATACTTGTGATCTTAATAATTAAGCTCTCAAAGCCTTAAAGATTAAATGAACAAAATGAAAAGAAAACCCTAATACCAACCTTCAAGTATTGTTGTCTCAAAGTCTCATTACGCAAATCTTCCGATTCACTAAGAGCCAAAAAGTCACGAAAAACAACAGCAAGTGACTAAATCAACAGGCATCATCAAATACTACAAAGCAAAATTTATTTAGGTTGCTGTAAATTTGTATAGTAACTATTTCATTATATAAAACTCGACTTTGCAACAACAAAAAGTACCTGTTTTCCATCCATGAAATACTGTATAAGTCACCTATGCAAACTTCGAGTCCTGCAGGTGGGGGAGGGTTTGTTTCGGGACAATACGTGGCCCAACTATTTTGGTACATATTTGTTGCAGTTGTCACATAAATGTTCCAATCCATAGGCAACATACCTTGGAACATAGTTCCGCTTTCACTTGCATCAACGTATATGACCTACATTAACAGTCAAATGATTCAAACGAGTCATAATCGATGTGTTGGAGTCTCACATCGACTAGACACAGAATAGTAGACCGAAAAACATACATATATACATATACATATACATACATATATAGGGGTGGGTTCCATTGGGAACCTCTAATTTATTGAAAACTTGGGAACCAACTTTTCATGATGAAATAACATTGAATAATCATTCATATCATATTATGTATTTTCATCATTTATGAATCAATCCCTTGTGACTGCCCAAAAACCCGCCAGCGCACTACCAATGGGCGCACCAATAACGGGCAATCCGCTGAGCACTTTTGCCAGCTAATCGAGTGCCTTTAATAAAGAGCGATTATTAAACTGAAAGAAGTCTACAGAAAGCCTTGATACTTGTTTGATCGAAGATTTCAATGCCATCTGTTTAATGCATTTTTGCAGTATTTGCATTATGAATTATGTAACATCCTAGGCTAAGAAAGGAGATATCAAACCGTACCAAATATTTTCTGTTTTGTCTAAACCTGACCTCACGATTTTAAAACATGTCTAATAAAATAGTATTCAGTACTTTATAAGGCAACTTTTGTTTTCTTTCCAACCGATGTATGATCTTACAAATTATTTTTCTCATCAATATGCATCACGACATTCATCGTCAATAATTTCATTATCTAGTGTGAATCATCATGAATAGTTGGGCCATCGGGTTCTCAAATGAATTTCTAGTTCTCAAACGGGAGAAACCCAGTAAAAGGGTGTTTTTGCAAAATGGTTGTGTTCTCGTTTGACCATATTGTACATAAATAGGATTGGGTTCCAGTGAAAACGAAGGTGAGAAGCGTAAGTAGGGATCTCCATTCTTAGATGCACATTAGGATGAGATGCACCAAAATGAGATATATGGAGATGCATCTGATCAGTCCCCATATCAAGCGCGATTCAAGGTGGGTTTGAGATTAAAGATGATCAAGGGTCCATATCCCTTCTTACGCTTCTCACCTTAACTCTCTTTCTTACACGATCATTTGCCTATATATATGTGTGTGTGTGTGTGTGTGAGAGAGAGAGAGAGAGAGGGAGCGATAGCTTATCTTCTCTGACTCTTCTAGAGAATGATTATATTCCTAACAAGATGATCAACGATAAATCTGGACCAAAGTATGTGTTTGTATTGCTTACCATCTCACTATAGGTACGACTGGCATACTTAAGATTCAAAACTTGGATCAAATCATCTGCAAATATGAAAGGCGTGTTCGGCATCCCTATGGTGATTGACATGGTAATTATGTTAGTAAATCACGATCTTTAATATTCTCATTTTCATTTATCAACAAAAGTAAATTGAAGGCGAAAACACAATACCAAGAACTCCAGGGCCACCATGATCAGCGTAATATATGAAGATTTTATCGTTAGGTTTACTTGCTAAGACTTTCCCGCTTCCACCACTTACACCTGCTTTGTTGCCAAGAAGCACAGCATGGAAATTGGCTGCCGTGACATTTTCACCCGTATAATCCTAACATGATTCCGATGCACAATTTCAAAATCATCGTTGCTTGATTCAATTCAATGAAGTTTAATCTATGCATTTGATGTAAATTAAAGAAATAGTTAGCATACCTTTGGCACATCGGCATACACATCTGGGCCTCTGGGATTGTTAAATATGATACCAGGGACTGGGTTCAATGGATTAAAGGCGATATCATCGTACATGAAGACAATTATATTTTCGTCGTTTAATCCTCCCTTTTTAAGTATTTGATACGCATGACAAATATCTGCCTGAATTGATACACATATAAGATGATACATTAATATATCCATTTAGCTCTTTTAACACATATCTATGACAACACAATCCTAAACTCGTAAACGAAAAATCAAGGAAATAATCACCTGATGACGATAATTATAGTACCCTTTTGACCCAGCTATAAGAACCGCCCATGTCGTGCCAAGATCTCCTGTTGATTGATTGTTAATCGAACCAGACAAATTAAACAAACGAGGACCAGGCCAAGTAGCTTCGGAGAATTGTGCCACATGCACGAATAGTAGTATCAAGTAGAGTTGAAAAATCGTTGGCCAATGTGCCATATCAATTAATCGAATCAGGAAGATCTGATAATGATTCAATAGTAGTAGAAATGAGTTCGAATGAATTGTACTACTCTAGTTATATAATAAAAATATTGAATGCATTTAATAACTCAACAAATTCATGAATAAAAAAATGAAAAAAAAAGTAACATCACATTTTTTGATTATTTAATAAAAATAATTTAATGCATTTAATACCTTAACAAACTTTTTTTAGATAATAATACCTTAACAAACTTAAAAATAGAGAACACAAAGAATGGATTATAAATAAGGGAAAAAAATAATGGCAATTGTTTTATCTATACTATATTATAAAATATTTAATAAAAATTCTTAAAAATCATTTTTTATGAATAAAGTATTTATACTATATTATAAAGCATTTGACCAAAAATTCTTAAAAACCATTTTTATGCATGAAGTACTGTTTATTGATGCATATTACTTAAAATTCAAGATTACAAGTAAATTATACGTGAGTATAACTTATTAAAGTTTCATGTTTGAATTTGTATAACTAACTTCAGATAAACATAATTGAGGATAAACATTTTATTTTAAATATTAAAAAACGAAAATATAATTAAGATAATCATTAAATCTAATAAAATACTCAATTATTATTTTTATAAAAAAATATATTATTAAACCAAAAATAAAAATTGAATTAATGAAATACACAAAAAAGAAAAAAATTTAAATAGTTAGTCTAGTATTAATATCAATATTTTTTTATTTTTTATGATATTTTTATATTTATATTTTATTCAAAAATAAAAAACATTATCGTTTTCGCAAAACCATATAAAAAACCGTATTATAACATCGATTAAGACAAAAAAAATGAAACACTAAAATCGAGATGTATATCGCTACATTGTGCGAGTACCTTTTTAGTTATTTGTTAATGCACATTACTTAAAAGTCAAGATTATAATTAAATTGTACGTAAGTACAACTTGTTAAAGCTTCATTTTAAATTCTTGTAACTAACAACAGATAAACAATCAAATAAGGATAAACTCTCATTTTAAATATAAAAAAGTAAAATACAATTAGAATAATCGTTAAGTTATTACAGATTACTTAATTATTGTTTTTATAAAACTTGTATTATGAAACCAAAAATAAATTACTTCGTTATAAGTCTAAACTAAATTATAATAAAATATTGAATAAAAAATTATTAAAAAAATGAACTTTTAAATAGTTAATTTGATATTAATCTCTATATTTTTTTTTCAAAATTTTAAAATATTTTCAAATTTATATTTTATTCAAAAATAAAAAAGTTATCGCTTTAACAAAACCATATAAAACCGTTTTAGATCATCGACAAAAACAAAAAATAAATCAAAACATTAAAATCAAGATATATCTCGTTACATTTCGTGAGTATCCTTCTAATTATATAGTAAAAATAATTAATGCATTTACTACCACAAAAAATTTATAATTAAAAGAATTAGGGACAAGTTTTCTTTCGTCAAAGAATATTTATTGCAAATAAATAAATAAATAATTGTTGAAAAGCACATTAAAAAAATAAAAATAAAAATCTAATTAATATATTTTTTTTAAATCTAATTAATATATATTTTTTAAATCTAATTAATAAGTTCCGAGATTGCAAAGGTGGATATTAATCCCTTTTTACTTTTTCTATTTTCGAGAATGGTTTAGAAATCTCTTTTGTAGCTAAATTTTCTAACAGTTTTTTCAAATCTCTATTTTCTTTATTATATAGCTATTTGGTAGTTGTTGAATGATTTGATACAGAATGATTAAATAGTCAGAATGACCAAGAAATTCTCATGATATAGTACAAAATGAAATATAATTTGTTTGGTAATTGTTTACAATGAAATTAGAACGCTGAGTGGTTAAGGGAGTCACAAGATACAAAATCATTCAGAGAGTTTTAAAACTATTAAGAGGCAGACTTTTTTTTGCCAAACAAGATTCACCTCTTAACGATTTAGAGGTTGTCACTTTATAGAACTATTAAAAGATAAACAAACAACATCTACATGTCACTTTTGAAAATTTCTAACGATTGTATGAAATTGAGAATTAAAATAGTCGATCTACAAAAATAAATTAAGTTCATCTTCAAAACTTTTTTATTTTAAATATTATAATATGAATTATCTATACTATATTATAAAGCATTTGACAAAAACTCTTAAAACCCAATTTTTATGCATATAATACTGTTTATTGATACATATTATTTAAAATTCAGAATTACAAGTAAATTATGCATAAGTACAACTTATTAAACCTCTATTTTTGAATTCGTGTAACTAACTGCAGATAAACATAATCATATACAGGATAAACATCACATTTTAAATATAAAAAATCTAAAATTTAGGATAATCATTGAGTTATAATAGAATATTTAATTATTATCTTTATAAAAAATTATATTATTAAATCAAAAAAAAATGATTCGTTATTAAACTAATAGAATAGTTAATATCCTTATAAAAAATTATATTATTAAACCAAAAATAAGTTAATCATTATTATACCTAAATTAAATTATAATAAAAAAATTAATTAAATCAAAGAAATATACAAAAAGCGAGAACTCTTAAATAGTTAACTTGATGTTGATATCGATATTTTTTTTCAAAATTTTAATTACAATATCTTCAAATTTATATTTTTTATTCAAAAATAAAAACATTATCATTTTCTCAAAAACCATATAGAATTGTATTATATCAATAGACAAAAAAATAAAATAAAACAATAAAATCAAGATGTATCACACTGTATTGTACGGATACCTTTCTAATATTAATTTATTTGATAAAAATTAATAAAATATTATTTTTCTTTATTAAATTTAATTTTAAGATTCTCATTAATAGAAAGAATAAAAAAATTATTCTTTTTCCTAAGAATAAAAAATCTGCTGCATCTTGGAAAATCCATTCAAGATGCTCTAAAGGTTATTATAAGAACTTTATTGTTCTATTAATTTTTTACCTTTGTGCTATTTTGATATCTATACTGTATTATAAAGTATTTGACAAAAACGCTTAAAAATCATTTTTTTATACGTAAAGTACTGTTTATTAATTCATATTACTTAAAACTCAAGATTACAAGTAGATTGTGCGTAAGTACAACTTATTAAAGCTCCATATTTGAATTCGTRTAACTAACTGCAGATAAACATAATCAAATATAGGATAAACATCTCATTTTAAAATAAAAAATCTAAAATATAATTAGGATAATTATTGAGTTCTAACAGAATACTTAATTATTATCTTTATAAAATGTTAGATTATTAAACCAAAAATAAATTATTTCATTTAAACATAAATTAAATTATAATAAAAAAATAAATTAAAGAAATTACATAAAAAATGAGAACTTTTAAATAGTTTATTTGATATTAACATTGATATATATTTTTTTTCAAATTTTTATGATATTTTCAAATTTATATTTTATTCAAAAATAAAATCATTATTGTTTTCTTAAAAACACATAAAATTGTATTATTACATCTATCGTAATCCAATGTCGGATTAATTTGAAGAGTTCTGATGGCTTGAATTCTTCTAATAGCATATTGGTCATCAAGGTCATCAATGTCGAGTTCCTCATCATCATCATGTTATGAGTAAGTATCGTCGATATCAGTAGTAGACGGCATACTTAGTCCCATGGAGATTTCGTTTTCTTCCAAATTTTCTTTCACCTCTTCAATCTCCACCTCTAATGATGTCGGGTGTTGAATTCTATCAACTCTATCCAAGTAATCATTCAAACATACACAACATTCTATGGACTATAGGCTTAGTCTTGTCCGCCGTACGGAAATAATCATGCCACTAAGAGGAAAAAAACGGACTCCAAAGCTACGGATACTAGCATGGATTATTAATATATATCGCGGACTCCATAGATTATTATTATTAACGTTATCAAATGAAATTCTAATTATTTTAGCAAGATAAATTATAAAATGCAAGACATTTTTTAATAATTGAAAATTGGCGTGCACCCGAATATGGTGCACTGAACAATTCAAACGTGATTATACGTTTGAATAATTGCCACGATTGCGGATCAATCCACTGTGTATATATAAGAAACTGACAATCCATGTGGCGCGCTCCATACATCACACATTAAAGAAATGTTGTTAAGCAAAATGAGAAAACGTTTGTTGCATTTCATTTTTAACACATTTTCCACATTTTAATTGCATCACGTCTAAAAGTTTGAAGACTTACCAGCTTGTATCATAGTTGTAGTGTTTTTTTGATCAACTTCGTAATGTGAGGGTTGTCAAAATATCCGAACGTCAACCCGACTTGAATGATACATTGTGTTGTTATTTGCCGGTTCAACTCGGCATCAAATGTCCATATTTGACCTTGATTGTCAAGTATTGGTTGGCTTAAATCGTCCCCCGACCTCAACCCCAAGCACGTTTTTTCGCTATGTCGCTTTAAAGTTGAATTTCCCTCCGCCGCAAGTAGAGATTGGCACATTCTGCGTTGCACCTTTTTTCCCGTTCGTGAGGATCACTATGTTGTATGTGTTCCAAATCTCGGACTTTCATTTGTGCTCGAAAAGAACTTGGGCAACTTGTTCGTTTGATGCATCATGTTGTTCACCAACCATTTTGGAAGATAAATAGAGAAAGAAATGAGAAATAGAAGCGGAAAAAAAAATATAAGGCCAAATCACGAAATATAGCAAGAATTATGAACGTCCTCTAAAGTTATTATAACATCTTTAAATATGACATTTTATTACATAATACAAAACGATATATAAAAAGATATACTTGCACATAATATTGACTATATCGATCGATACCCTTTATTTTTGTGTCCCTCTAAGTAGGCATGATCAAAGTTACAAATATAGATAGGTTAAGTAACAAGAAGCCATGTTGTTTGAGCACAGGTTTCAAACAGCATGGCATCAACTCGACTTAACCATCGTTATTGCAAACGAAAGTTTCTTAATAAAAACAAAACGAAACCCTTCTTCACTTGTTCCTTCTATCATTGGCTCCGTTCGATATAGATTATGCGCTATAACCAACAATCGTAGGATTCCATTGCCCCATATTATACGAGCTACATGTCATCTTTGAAGCTTTGTCCATGGCTTCATTGGCAACGCCATTGTTGCATACATCAGCAAACGTTCGTGTGTGTTTCATGCCATATTGAGTTAATGATCCGCAATGTGTCTCAAATGTTCGAATCTTCATCAATCGAAAGTTCAAAAAGTTAGTAAACAAGTAAAATTATCTAAGCAAAACCACGATAAAGCGAATGAGAAAAGATCAAGGTTTTTTCACCATGGATTTAAGACAATCCCAATCATCGACAAGCGCAGATCCTTCATTTCTCCCTGTTCCACGCCCGATGCCTAATAAAGAGCCTCTGATTGCGTCGACACTGCTATCCAAATGCGCCCTATGTGCCGTTATTTCTTCGATGTTCTTGAGTAGTTCCTCTTTCTGTTGTGATCCTTCTGTTAATCTCTTATACTGCAAAACATAAAATTCACATAAAAGATTAATCCGTAGTTAGTTTTAGCTTTCGTACGTAGTTCTATCAGCAATTTGGTAACGGAAATTGTGATTAGAACTATGATTTTTGTTCATTATCATGTACGAATTCGAGTATACAACATATATATACCGTTTGCCACATGGAATAGATATCTGCATCTCTTTGATCGACAACACCCATGGAGTCGAACGATTGAACTGAACTCATGGAGGAGTTCCGGGGAGCAGAACCTTGATATACCGAAACAGTTTCATTGCTTATGCTTAGAGTACCATATTGCATCACATGAGATCCCTCTGCAGAGTCGTTATTGTAAGTCCTCGTCTTCACCTAAAAGTTAGAAACCGTGGAAAACCAGTTATTGTAAGCTATGATTCATATTGTTTTACGTGTTTTGGTTCTTGTATATGAGTAGTTACATGTGTAAACGTATTTTTTGTGTTTTTTACATGTAAAACGTTCATTGACGTTTCATTTATGAATATTGCATGTCCACATGCGGACTTACAAACTTGTTTTCACGAAAACTTCAAGTTGTTTCGGTATAATTTGCCCCGTATATATTTATATACGACAGATACTTGTAATCGTAATCGTAATTGGCTTTCCGAAATCCTCATAATCGAAACGGAAAACCCTAATACCAACCTTCGAGTATTGTACTTCCAAGGTTTCAGTACTCAGATCTTCAGAGTCACTAGGAGCCACAAGCAACAAAAAAGAAAGATACATGATTAAATGAACAGGCTTGAATAAAACTCTTTTGTAACGGCTCGTTTTGTCGCTAATGAAGAAAATACGTCGCTAAAAACCAGACTGTACGTGCGAAGAATACCTGTCTTCCAGCCATGAAATACTGTATAAGTCACCTAAGCAAGTGTCGTACTCCGGAGGTGGGGGAGGGTCCATACTGGGACAATATGTAGCCCAGCTACTCTCGTTCGCATTCGATGCAGTTGTCACGTAGATGTTTAGATCTTCGGGTAAAAGACCTTCGAAAATACTTCCACTTTCGCATGCTTCAACGTATAACACCTACATGAACATTTGAATGGTTATTTTATTTGTCATGATCAATGATCGTATGATAAACCGTGTGCAAAATCAATCTTTCGTACCATCTCATTGTAGGTACCACTCGCATGCTTTGTTTTCAAAACTTCCATGAAATCATTCGCGTAAATGTAAGGCGTGTTCGGCATGCCTGTGGTAATTAACACGAGAATTATGTTAGCGAGTAACCAAAGATTTAATTGCACTACGGAGTTCGATAACAAAAATATAAGTTGTGGCAACACAGTACAAAGAAGTCCAGAGCCGCCATGATCGGTGAAATACACAAAGATGTTATCGTTAGGACTGCTCGCAACAACTTTTCCGCTTCCTCCTTGCACACCCGAGACATTACCAAGAAGCACAGCATAGAAATTGGCCGCTGTCACGAATTCACCGGTGTAATCCTACCACAATTTAATGTTCTTGTATCAAAAACCGTTGGTTTGATCAAATTTAGCAAACGATGGAGTTATCAGTGAACCATTTGTCATAAAAAGAACACTTATGCGACTGGTAACGAGCTAGTAATTAGCATACCTTTGGCACACCAGCGTAAACATCAGAGCCGTTGGGACTGTTAATTATAACGCCAGGCCTTGGATTCATCGTGTTATTGGCGATGTCATCATACATAAAGACGATTATGTTCTCATCTTTCATCCCTCCCCGTTTCAGTATTTGATACGCATGACAAACATCCGCCTGCAGTGATAAAGTGATGTATTAACTATTTTATACGATACTATTTGAAAAAGTGTCTTATGTCCTATAAAAAGATGGGTTTATAAGACACTTTATTTTAAAAACGTTCCTAAACGCCTAAATACGTTCTATAAACTTATTGTAACGCTTTTAGATATGACGCTTTATAATTTGATCATATAAACGTAAGTTCTGTAAAGTATTCCATGTACGTTAGACAATCTAGGTGTCTTATAAAGCCAATTTTCTTGTATTGATAATTTAATCATGAATACGTACCTGATGACGATAATTATAGTAACCGCTTGAACCAGCTACAAGAACGGCCCACGTCGTGCTATTGGGAGCATCATTGCTACTCGAACCAAACAAACTAGGCCGAGCAGCTTCGGAGAAGGGTACAGCAAGCAGAGTTAGAAGTAACAAGGCGAATCGCAAAACAGCCATACCGAGAGAATGAATTGAGTGATCGTTTAGAAATCGTTTTACGTTTATATATACATACAATTAACGTTGTACCAATGTTGGAGGAATCTGTCTTTAATGATCGCTTAGGTTTAGTCGAACAAAAACACAATGGTTTTAGCTGTCTTTTAACGTGCTTGGGGTTTTCAGAATCCAAAGACTGCAAAACAGAACAAGACAACAAAAACTTTGTGTGGAAGAAAGAAGGATGTATGAATTTCGTTGTTGATGTTCATTAATTTTGTACGATGATTTCAATATCCAAAAGTTTGTAGTTTTCATTTGTAACGTGGGCATGTGCCAGGGTGGTTAGGTGGCACGTGCCACCGTATTGTTTCTCTGTGGTAAGGTAATTAAAAAAGATTAGGCTCATAAAAGATGCAACCGTTTTATTCTAGAAGGTGCAACCGTTTTATATGGTGTTACCGTATTAAAAAAAAATTTGGGTCCGTCCGTGGCATGTGCCACCACTCCATACGGTTTAAATGTTTTTTTTTTTTTTTGCATGAATTAGAGTTTAATGCTTCAATTGAAGTATTAATTTAATGTTAAGAGACAAATAAGCATTTTATTTGCAAGTTGACAAGCTAAGGTTACTTGTTTCTAAAAGTTATAAATATCCACAATAAAAATGACGCAAAATTTTTGGACCGATGTAGCTTAGTTGACAAGGGGCAAGATTACTTTGCCCAAATAAAAACAAGTGTCGGGTTCAATCTCGGGTCTCACAGTTGAGTGAGCCAAAAAAATGTCCCCCTTATATTAGTGTCCTTGAAAGCAGGTTCCACGTGGAGCCGGTTGAGGTTGCTGTGTAATCAAAGCTTTAGCCCAAATAACTTACACACACTTCTAACCTTGATAATAGAGAGATCTTTTTATCTCATAATTAAGAGTAAAAATAAAAAGTGGACACTTATTTTAGAACAAACTAAAATATAAATGTAAAAAACTTAATTTAGGACGGAGGAAGCATCATTTATTAAAATTTTAAATCATGTTTACGTAGTTTTTAAAGTTTCGCAATGATTTAGAAGCTTGATCGCTCTTTTGATCTTAAACCAAAACCAATCGATACTTTTGGATGGCCGGGTCAAAAATCGTCTCCATCGGGAGTTTCTAAAAGATTTGACAGGGCCTCCATATAATTGATCGGGCCTTGTAACCGGTTTCATGTAGAAATCCTTAACCGATCTCTTAACGGTTAAGGTTTTGGGCCAATGTTGGTCCTCCACCAAGCCTGACCACATTTTGGCCATCTTTAGAGTCAAGGATGATACATATGCAAATTTGAAATTTATCTTAAAAAGTAGAGCAGTTGTATCTATCAAAACCCTCACGTATAAAAAGGTGCATGCAAAAAAGAAAACTTATTAAAAAACAATAAATACCTATTATGAAATTATAAATCACAATATGAGCAATATGGGCACAAAATTATGAATGGATTATTAATTAAAACATGTATAAAATTTTGATGAAAAATTCCCTATATCCAATCAAGAATTACATTACCCACAAGAACGAAGCTATGGATGAATTAAGCTGTCACTGCTTCTTCTTTAGCAGCGGAAAGCTGGTTCTGGATGTGTTGAGGTACGACATCGAATTTCGCTAGTTGCATCGTGTACGATGCTCGACCTTTCGTCATTCCCCTTAGCGTACTCACGTATTGGAACATTTCCGCTAGCGGCACGAGGGAGTCCACCACCTGCAGTTCAAAACACCCCATGATTCCATAAATGCCGACCATAAGCCATCTTATTTTTTTACTATATTGGGAAGCCTGTTTTAATTAGCAATAAGCTAATTCCACTAACGTTTCAATAAGCTCCGGGAGCTTTTTCCACTCCTCTCCAATTATGCGCTTTATATATTTTCAATTATTTTTCAATATAGAGGGGTCGGTTCAAATTAGAAGGTTGAATATTGTGAGAAGGCAAGAGGGAAAGGTTAAGAGAAGGTTCATATGTGGATAATTGAAAAAACTCATTTGAAGATGTAAATGTGAACCGATGTTACATATTATTCATATGGAGTTCACATATTCATCTTCAATTGGATTTTTTTTCAAAGATTCACATATGAACCTTTCATTAATCTTCCCTTCTCACTATATTTAGCCTTCTTATTTAAACCTCCTACTAACTATATATATATATATGTGTGTGTGTGTGTGTGTGTGAGAGAGAGAGAGAGAAGCATAAGAAGGGATCTAGACCCTTGATCACCTTTAAACTTAAACCCACTCATGAATCGCACTTGATACAATCATTGATCCGGTGCATATGTGCATCTCATCTTAATGTGCATCCAAGGGTGGAGATTCTTTCTTACGCTTCTCACCTTTTAACTCTTCTTCTCACCGTAACCCAACCCTCTCTCTCTCTCTCTCTCTCTCTCTCTCTATATATATATATATAGGGAGGTTCAAGGAAAACCCCCAAAAAATGAAAAACTAAGTAACATCTTGGTAACCATTCATTCGTATGATATGCACATGTGCTTATAAGTAATTGAAGTTGTTTCTTGGTTTCTATGCACATGTGCATGCTCGGACAAATGATTTACAAATTACTTGTATGCACACGTGCATACCATTTAGATGTATGGTTACCGAGGTGCTCCTCAGTTCTTCATTTTTTTGGCGGTTCCCCCCAAAACCTGACCCTATATATATTATATATATATATATATCTTTTTAGGTCATGTTACCTTGTCACTAGCTTATTAGCTAGTTTAACCAGACATGACTAGTTTATCAACTAACTTATCAACTAAAAGCTAGTTTATCGCTGGCTTGCGAAACATAGCCAAAATTAGTTTTTTTATAAGGCACTATTGAAAATTGTCCTATAAACAAGTCTTTTATAGGACACTTTTTTAAATAATGTCATACAAAAAACTAATAGGACATTTTATTCCAAAACCAGCTTCTTACGGTCCTATAGACTTAGTATATTAGGGCATTCAGACATATTTGGCGTCTTATAAAGCCTGGGTAAATGAAATGAGTTTGCATACCTTGAGTCCACCGGGTTTATCACCAAAGCTATTAATCTGTCCTCTTCTGGAATTAAGATCACCAATTACATCTCCCAAATGATCTTCAGGTGTGATAACTTCGACTCTCATTATCGGTTCCAAAATCTTGGGTGCGGCTTTCCTAATTCCTTCACGGAAAGCTCCTCTTGCCGCCAGCTGGAACGCTAGGACGCTAGAGTCAACATCGTGGTAAGAACCATCGGTTAAAACTGCCCGAAGGTCAACAACGGGGAATCCCGCAACCACTCCGTTACACATTGACTCTTCCAGCCCTTTCATCACACCGGGAATGTATTCTCTTGGGACTGCACCACCCTTAATCTCGCTCTTGAACTCATATCCACTGCCGGCCTCTAAGGGCTCGAACCTCACGGTTATATCGGCAAACTGTCCTTGACCGCCCGACTGTTTCTTGTGGACATACTTCACTTCTGCTACTCGAGAAATGCTTTCGCGGTAGTTTACTTGTGGTGCGCCTACATTCGCTTCTACCTGATAATTTGCAAGCAACCGAACGTTATGAATGTTGTAATGGACCCAGGAAATCCTAAAGTAAGGCCTGTTTGTTCACAGCTTAACGGGACTCGGCTTAGATGCTGTTTGGTTAGTGTTTTATTAAGTCCTATATAGATAAAGTTGTCTGTGTGGATTAATCTATTTTCAGATTGGGAAGGTTTTTGTGTGGGAGGGCTTCTTCATAGATGAAAGGAGTGTGTTTTAATTGGGATGGGTGGATTTGAAAAAAACTTAGCTTTCTGTATAAAGCTCACTCCTAGAAACTTACTGAATAAGCGACTTTCTATATCATTAAGCCACTACCAAATAGTCATGTATAGCTAACAATAAGTTGCAAGTCCAATTAAGCTCATTAAGCTGCTATCAAACAGCCCCTTATTTGGTCAGCTATACATGATATATAGAAAGTGGCTTATTCAGTAATCTTCTTGGAGAGACCTTTATGCAGAAAGCCACCAAGTCTCCGAATTAAAAAACGCGCTCCTTCCATCTACGAAAAAGCCCTCCTAAACAAAAACATTCCCAATCTATACAGACAGATTAATCCACAGTCCACACAAACTTAATCCATACAGGACTTGACGGAAAACCAACCAAACAAACATCCCCTAAAATGTGTATGCAAACCTTACCTCTACCCCAAGGGGTAGAGAGGTTGTTTCCGTGAAGACCCCTAGCTTGTAGAACAAAACATATATCGAAAAGCGTGTAAACTATATCAAATAAACGAACCTTAAATTCCCTCTTGAGCCTATCAACGATAATCTCGAGATGCAATTCTCCCATCCCTTCGATGACAGTTTGGTTAATTTCTTCATCACGTGAGAAGTGGAAAGACGGGTCTTCTTGAGCAAGCTTGATTAAACCATTTGCCATCTTATCCACATCTGCTTTGGTCTTGGGTTCGATAGCAACTTTTATGACAGGATCAGGGAAGTCCATCCTCTCGAGCACAATCGGATGCTCGGGATCACATAATGTTTCACCAGTAATCGTATCTTTCAACCCTGCAAGAGCAACAATATCACCAGCCAACGCCACTTTAACGTCTTCTCTACTATTCGCGTGCATTTCAAGTAATCTCCCGATTCTTTCTTTCTTTCCTTTGTTTGCATTTATTACATACGATCCAGCAGCAAGTTTCCCAGCATATATCCTTACAAACGTAAGCGATCCTACAAAAGGATCGTTCATGATCTTGAAAGCGAGCCCGGCAAACGGTTCTTCGTCACTCGGGAGCCTTGCGATTTCGATTTCTGGATTCTCCGGATCAGTACCCTTCATAGGTGGGACGTCAAGCGGAGAGGGTAAATAGTCGACAACAGCATCAAGCAACGGTTGAACCCCTTTGTTCTTAAAAGCCGAGCCACATAAAACCGGCACAAAACTACCTCCGATGGTTCCTTTCCGGATTAACTTCTTAACGGTTTCCTCATCTGGCTCAACCCCTTCAAGATACCCCTCCATAACCTCGTCATCCAATTCGACAATCGTCTCAATCATTAGCGCCCGATATTCTTCTGCTAAATCTTGAAGATCGGAAGGAATATCCTCATATGAAAACTTGGCACCCAATTCTTCACCGGACCAAACGATAGCTTTCATCCTCACAAGATCAATAACCCCTTTGAAAACCTCCTCTGCCCCAATCGGGATTTGGAGCACAAGTGGTTTTGCACCCAAATTCGAAATAATCATGTCGCGGGTTCTAAAGAAGTTCGCCCCCATTCGGTCCATTTTGTTAACGAAACAAATTCTCGGCACCCCGTACTTATCAGCCTGCCTCCAGACCGTCTCAGATTGGGGTTCAACTCCAGCAACACTATCAAACAAACAAATGGCACCATCAAGAACACGGAGAGCTCGCTCGACTTCAAGTGTGAAGTCGACATGGCCAGGAGTATCGATGATGTTAATCCGATGTTTGTTCCAAAACGTGGTGGTTGCAGCCGAAGTTATCGTGATTCCTCTCTCTTGTTCTTGCTCCATCCAGTCCATTGTGGCGGTACCCTCGTGTACCTCACCGATTTTGTAATTCCGACCCGTGTAGAAAAGGACACGTTCGGTTGTAGTAGTCTTTCCGGCATCTATGTGAGCCATAATGCCGATATTACGATAGTCCTTCAAAGGAACCTCCCGCTTTCCATCTGGAAAATACAAACGTAAAATCGAATAAACAAATTGAGGTTGACCAAGATATTTTTTAAAGTGGTGGCACCATTTTGACCATAACAAATGAAGCTATGGTAGTTTACAAAATTATCATTTGTCAGTTGGTTAGTTCCTTCTTTTTTATACGGCAGGCCCAGTGTTCGAGACTTTTATCCCAAAAGTTTTCAGAAATATGATAAACCTGAAATTAAAAGTTAAAAACTAAGAAAATGATACAAATGTGCTTCGAACATGTGCTTGGAAAGGGAGAAAAGTTTGTGCAAACCAACTCTATCAATTGCAAAGATATCAACAATTGTTCTATCATGTCCATTTCTGTCTTAACAAACACTGAATACTATCATGTTCTATCATGTCCGTATACATTAGACCGTGAAATACTAAACTACCCATTTCAAATTGAACTCTTAAACTTCCACAATTTCATCAACTTAAATCATAGATGATGCAATAACCAGAAGGTATGAATCATATATGAACAATAAGAGGGAAAAGCAAGGGTTTATACTCGAATCAATAACCCAATTGCAAATATATTTCATCCAGTATGCAAATTGCACATACCTATAACTCAATAACTACAAAAATTGAACCCTAAAACCCCTAATCTCCACTGTAATCAAAATTTTCAATCAATTACATACGTAATTGCTTCAAAATTCAAGTGATTCAATCGAATTAAGCAAACAAACAGACCTTCAGGAGCAGCAGCCATTGCAAACACCGAAAGATTCCTCTTTTGGAAGTGAGAAATTGATTTATTCGGAGCAAGCCGTTGAGTTCCGAAGAAAGAAGACGTAAGACTACGGTGTTGGTGATGGTGACGACGGAGGGAGGTGGCGGGAGAAAGAAGGAAAAGACGGAGCGGCCTGGTGGAGGAACCGCCATTGGAACCGGAGAAGTTGCAGAGTGAAGCCGCGGTATTTGATGACAAGGCAACAGCTTCTGCCGCCATGGTGAGAGAGTCTGTGCTGCCACTAGAAGCTTCTGGTTATGGTGGAAGGGGATAACGCCATCTTCAACTGCAATATATGGATTTGGGTTTTGGGATAGAAAAGAAAAGAGGGATAATTGTTATGTGGCCTGAAAATTAACAACATATCATTGAGTTTAGGGGTTTTTGGATGGGGAAATTTGAGTTCCTTTATGACCAAAATGCCCCTCCTTACCAGAAATACGTTTTGTGCTCTCGGATGTGTAGCTCAGTTGATAAAGAAATCAAGCGACTTTACTTAAATACATACTGCGGAAGATGGGCATGACCCCCTCGGCTAGTCTCAGTCGTTGTGTCAGCTGTAAAATGTCTCTTTATTTATGGTTCCTAGGGGTGGGTTCTGTGTGGGGGCTGTTGAGGTTGTCAGTAATTAATCTTTTGCTTGAATATGTTCCTTCCGAGTTTGGTATATGGATTGGATTTGATAGAACGTGATTGGATGGGTAAATGAGAGTGAAGAAGGCATGTGAAAAGATTATAGAATATTTTGATGTTATAATTTGATATGTATAGTTTGGTGATGTATTTAGCAATGACAGGTCAACATGTTTGCAACCCGTTTGACTCATATTCCAAATGACTCGTTTTGACTCGAACCAACTTTGCATTGCCTAGATTGCTCAATCCAACCCGACCATTTTGCCAGTTCTAACAACCACTTGGGTTGAAACGCATTGGTTAACGATCAGGGGATGTAGCGGAAACCTCATATTCCCTAGGTTTGAATCCAAGCATTACCAAAAGCCTCGTCGCCATTAAGTTCACCTACAATAACTCCAGGCCATCCGTAATCATGTAAGAACTAGTCGGTCCACATAAGTTGACCTGAAAACTCACGATTACAAAAAGAAAACTAAGTCATATAACAATAACACATTTAATGAATTCTTGTAAAATCTTTAAGCTTTAAAATTCAAGATGGATATGACTTGGGATCATGTGAGACAAGGCTGTTTTCGTGTCATGAGACTCGTGAGACACGTGAGATAACATTTTTATACTTAAAACTTTTACAGTGTTTTCTATGAAGGTTCAACTTTGTTTTACCTTCACAACATTTTGTTATAAAGTTTCAAATATAAAAATATTGTCTCACGAAAATAGGTTAGTCTCACATGAACCCAACCCATATGGAGATAATAGTATATTTAAAAAGGCTTGAACTTACAAATCAAGAAGTACTAAAAAAGTCATTAAACCAAAGACACTCCCTCGTTGCCTTTGGATGACTTACAAAAACGCAGTGGCAAGACCGTAAATAAACCATACTTTTGATGACTGATGTAGGCGGATACGGAGCTCGATAGACCTTGACAACCTTTTTAGACACTTTTATTTTAAGTTTGCAGATTTCTCCATTTTCTCGCTTTTTTTCTTTATTTTATAAGAGAGTTTAGCACAATCGATGGAGCATATTTTTCCAAAGTTTCTGAAATAACATAGCTGTTGGATATGCTTTAACATGACTTAACATGAAAAAATTGAATTTTAAGATATTTTCACTGACATTAAAAAATCTAAACAATATTTAACATATGTCACATACCTTAACATGAAAAACTTTGACAAACTTTAACATGGAAAAACAATGAACATTAATACACAATAACAAACCTTAACATTTCTTATTATGTTAAGGTATGTTACACTGCCCAGATGCGTAACACCCAATGAGATTGCCTCTGCTTCACATAAACGACCTCTAATCAGCTTCCTTTGATCAGATATGGAAAAATGTGATCGACGGCCACAAAGTGGTCCTCACGATCATCAAGGAGGAGTTCTCACTAGAACCTAACACCGTAAACATTAAGTAAATTTCTTAAATTTGTTGAGAACTTTTTGTTGAAGAGGAAGTACGCTGACTTTGCTTACCGCCTAAGATGAATCCATTGCCTCCCCTCCCTCCATGAGTACATATTTAGTATTGAATACTGTCAAACTCAATCCCAATTCAAATCTCTTCAGAACAATTTAATGGTTTTTTATGCCAGTTATCTTAAAAGGCCTTGTAATCAAGGTATATACAAGTTAGGCAGACCCAGAATAAAATAAGATAATTACATGCAAACCAAAGACGGACCCATAATTTTTTTTAAACGGTGGCACCATTTGACCATAAGAAAAAATATATATATAATTTTTTTTTTCAAATGGTGACACCGTTTGACTATAAGAAACAAATATACGGAATTTTTTTCAAACGATGGCACCGTTTGACTATAAGAAACAAATATACGGAATTTTTTTCAAACGATGGCACCGTTTGACTATAAGAAACAAATATACGGAATTTTTTTTTTTTAAAATGGTGGCACCATTTGACTAAAAAAATGACACTAACATGATTCGTACTTTAATGCGGGGTGGAATAAAAGCCTTGCAAACCAACTTTACCAAATAAAACTTGTTCTCATTGTAGTTTCAAAATACATATGGTGGCACACAACAAATTAATACGGTTGCACCGTTCACGAATCCTAAATTTTTTACCCTTCGGCGAAGAAACGATACGGTGGCACGTGTCACCCATGGCACCTAACTAGGTCCGCCCATGATGCAAACAAGTAGGGGTGATCAAAAAACCGATCAACCCAACCCGAAAAAATTTAACCCAAGGTAATCCGACATATAATCGATACAAAATTAGGGAAAACTGAATCTATTGGGTTGAAATTGGGTTAGGCCCAAAGTGACCCAACCAACCCGATAACACAATGAAAGTCTTAGTTGCTTCTCTAGAATTATTTGTATTTCTCATAAATACGTATTGGTTACCAATAACGACTCGGCAACAACGAGCAATGAAACTCATAAGAGGACATTATCGGAAAGTTACATGTAATAGCTAAACATCTGATTAACTCGTATATTTCTTGAATGGTTAAGCGTATTTCAAAGGAATGTTTCCTTTATTTTTATCTTCCCAATATTGATTTTACTTTATTTAAACACAACCCGACCAACCCAAATGAGTTGGGTTGGGTTAAAAAAATTTCATACCATTAATATTAGATTGAGTTGTTCAAATGTCTTCAACTCGATTAATTCAACTCATGAACACTCCTACAAACAAGTGAATCATTTAGGTAAATGAAAATGAGTTTTTAATTAAATTAATAGCCTTCTAATGTATAAGAAAAAATGAATTTATACTCATAAAAAGATCATGAATTTAATTAAAATCTGATTTAAGATTATATATCTTACCTAAAAAATCTATACTATATTATAAATCATTTGACAAAAACTCTTAAAACTCATTTTTATGTATAAAGTACTGTATATTGATGCATATTACTTAAAATTCAAGATTACAAGTAAATTATACATAAGTACAACTTATTTGCACCATGTTTAAATTCGTGTAACTAACTGCGGATAAACATAATCAAATAGAGGATAAACATCTCATTTTAAAATATAAAAAATCTAAAATATAATCAGGATAATTATCGAGCTCTAACAAAATAATTAATTATTATTTTTTATAAGAAAATTATATTATTTGGTTATTGAACCTAAATTAAATTATTATAAAAAAATTGAATTAAGAAATTACACAAAAAATTAGAATTTTAAATAGTTAATTTGCTATTATTATCGATATATTTTTGTCAAATGTTTATGATATCTTCAAGTTTACATCTTATTCAAAATAAAAACATCATCGTTTTTTCAAAATCACATAAGATCGTACTATAACATCGACTAAGATAAAAAATAAAATAAAATATTAAAATCAAGTTTTATCTTGTTGCATTACACGAATACCTTTTAATTATAATAAAAACAAAGGGGAGAGGTGATGGATTTAAGGAAGTCCACGAGAAGGGGTTGTGAGCCAATAGAAATATTGAGTGGTGGAAGGCCCATCACTGGGTCCATGTCTATCAAAACCCACGCACACCTTCAATTTTTTGTAATTAATTTAAATTACAAAAAATAAAAAGAATTAAATTATGGGTAGATATTATTAAATACTGAGATTCAAACGAAACAGTAATCAAATAAAAGAATACAAAAATGGTTAAATAATATATAAAATCACATGTAATTTTACACTAACAATCAATACAAGGGTATAAGCAGTTGATGTGGCCTGCGACCTAGTCGTGTGAATCATGTGTGATTTTACACGTGATTTCAGTATAAAATCAAACACGGTTCGACCGTTTTCTTATTTTTGTAATTTGATTAATTTTCTGGTATGAACCTGACTTTATCGTTAAATACTAACCAAATTTTATGTCATCAATCATTTAAAAATGGTTAGATGCAACTTAAGATATTAATTTCTAAGTTATCATCAGATTTAAAAATGGTTAGATGTAACTTAAGAGTGAACGACGGTTTGGTCCTTGTGGTTTTAAACAAATTATTGAATGTGGTCCTTAAACGGTGAAAAGTATGAGAATGGTCACTATAATTTGCATTTTTGTATGAAAGTGGTCCCTTTAATGAACTCAATTACAAAACGTTTGTTCGGTGAAGGGTATTTTCGTCTTTCTACATATTTTGTGTTTTTTTTCTTGCTTTATTTTTTTACCCATTAATGCACCCCTACCTCTTCTCTCGGCCTTGCTCTGGTTCACCACCGTCGTTCCCCCACCTCTCATTCTCCATAAACCATTGTCCCTAAATCCATCATTCCTCGCCACCGTTGTTCCTAAACGCACTTGATAGCATCAAATTTTCATGTTTTACTATGCAAGAGTAGCATATTTTACTACAGGGACCAATTTTGACGATTTTTGAATCTTGAGCAGTTTTTCCATCTTCTTGGTATAAATTGACTTGGAAACCATCGTTTGATGGAGATATGGCCTAGGAACGGTTTTTGGAAGCAAGAGAGAAGATTTGAATCGATTTCTACCATCTCCATTACGTTTAATTTAGTCGGTAACTCGTTTTTATTTCCAACAATAGTCAAACTTTATATTGTTGATGTATTTCATTTGAGATTCCTTTGTAAGATGTTGTGAACAAGTTTATTTGCTTGATTTCCATATGAATGTCATTTCATTTGAGTTATCAATTAATCCGATCAATTAACTGATGTTCTTTTGGAAAATAGCAACTCAAAACCCTAAATACATAATCGTTTAGGGGTTTTGATATTGTGGCGACCGAAATCATTTGATCTCAATAAGGTTTTCAATTTGATTTCTTGAATTCTTGCAATTGATGCTCTAATAAGTCGAGCTTGTGAGCTTATTGCTTCAAATTGATGATTTTATTAACTTGTTAATGCTGATCACACCTGTGAATGTGAGAGCTTGTTCAAATTCCCATTTGGGGTTAAGATTGATTAAAGAGTTTGCTTCAATCAATGTAGATCTAAGGGAAAATCGAGGTTGCCAGAGCTTGTTGACAACTATAGCCAGTTTGGGCTTGTTTTACCATTTTATATCATAGGAATCAATGATAGTGTTTGCATCACAATCAAAAGTGAGATATTGTTGGTCTTTTTAATTGTATTCTTTATTCGTATAATTAGTGTTAGTAAATATCTTAATCCACCCCCTTTACTTAAAATGTAGAAGTTGAATAATAACCACGACCAGTCCCTGTGGATTCGACCTCACTTACCACTATTACAATTAATATTGTGATTTAGGACAATTAGAACTTATTATTTGACAGTCTCGATAGCCATCAACACTACACACTCATACTGCTCTCTCGATCTGTTACTGTTCCTACCCTCAAACATCACTACTCCTCACCATTTTCCGACACACTTGCTCACCATCACCTGGAACATGTTAGCTTTACGGTAATGGTTAGCTGACTTAGCTCTATTAGTAATAGTAAGATCCTCAAATAAGAAGAAACGAACCGAAAAACATAAGATCCCTGTTACTCTTCCCCGTGTCCCCTTAAACCCGCACCTCTTCCTTCTTCCTTCTTCAAAAACATTTCATCAATGTGCTAGTTTTGTCTCGGTGTGGTGGGAGTCAGAGATGGTTGCCAAGGAAAAGTCAGTGTGGTGAGAACCATAACTGTTGTTGGAGTTGCGGTGGCGAGGATGACTAAATCAATGTTATGATGTGATATGTCATGTGTGTATATAATGTAATATATATAATAATATAGTATTTTCTAAGGTTTTAAATTAAAATTAAGGAAACGGGTAAAAACGTGTTGCTCACTTAACAACGGTCTAAGTAAAAAACGTTAGTGATAGGGACCATTTTTAAAGTAAAATACAAGCTATAACGACCATTCTTACATACTTTTTCATCTTTTATGAACCACTTAATAATCAACATAGTGACAACGACCTTTTACTTGATTATAATACTTTAATTATTGTAATCATAAATAATTATAATCAATTTACTTAAATACTCGAATCTACTTATCGGAAATTCAAGTTACAATGCACATATAAGTTTGTGATCGCTAAATTATATACAAATAAATTTACCTATTTAATATCAGATGAAACGATGTACTTATTATCTGTGAAAACAAAAACAGATAGCAGATATATTTGAGTAAATTACAAGATGGTTATTATGGTTTATAAAAAGTATGCAAATGTGGTCTCTTCCTTTAACAACCGTTAAAAATTCGTTAAATGAAGAATATTTTCGTCCTTTTATCGATTTATTTTTCTTTTTATCCATTCAAAAACCACCTTTTATCGAAAAAACAATAAAAGAACGAAAATACCCCTCATTAAACGGAATTTTTTTTAACAACAATTAAAGAGAAGAACCAAATCCAAACGATTTTACAAATCACGATAAAAATCTTGTAATTTTAAAACTATATAAATAAAAAATGTTATTTTCAAAATTGATAAATTGGTTTTATCTTTTAGATAGAAATTCATATCAATGATTATATTTTTTTTATTAAACTTTATTTAAAAATAAACTTATGTCGTTTCATCCCGCAAAGGCAGAGAACCCATAAATGTGGTGTCTGATTGGTTTGAGCTTGACTCCAAAGATCAAAAGTACTAGGAGCTTTCTTGTTCAAATCCAATGAGGAATAAAAAAATCCCTTTATGGCCACGGATATTCAAATACAGTGACTCCGGACTATCTGCAAAACAGGTGGTCATACTGGAATTAATCGACTCGTATAACGAGTTGGATACCCAGGTTAATCAATAAAAAAAAGACTGAGAATCTCTCGCTGTCTCGGTGATGAAATGATACTTCAATAATTAAAAAAAAAGGAAGTATTGACAAACATGTTTTTCTTATTGAACACACACCACACCTTTTCATTTTCTTTTGTAATTTCCACATATTCCTTTTTATTTCTTGATTTATAGGTCCTAGTTCGAGTCTCTTCAGTATCATGAAAAATTCTCTAACTGTTATCTTTAAAAACCATGTGATTAATTTAATTGCACACAAGCTAGTTTGAAAACATATCTAAACTATATTATAAAGCATTTGACAAAAATTCTTAAAAGCAATTTTGGTTACATGAAGTACTGTTTATTGATGCATACTACTTAAAATTCATGATTACAAGTAAATAATACATAAGTACAACTTATTAAAGTTTTTCATACTTGAATTGTGTAACTAACTGCAGATAAACATAATTATATACTGGATAAACATTTCATTTTAGATATAAAAAAATTTAAAATACAATTAGGATAATCATTGTGTTATAACAAAAACACTTAATTATTATCTTTATAACTAGGGAAAAGTACAATAAAAACCAATGGACTTTCTTGTTTGGAATGATTAAGTCCTTATACTTTTTTTTTGGAACAAATAAGTACTTGGACATTCCAAAACATGTTAAATAAGTCATCGGACAATTTTTTGGAACAAATAAGTCATTGGACAATCCAAAATATGTTAAATAAGTCCTTGGGCAGTTTTTGGAACAAATAAGTCATTGGACATTCCAAAAAATGTTAAATAACTTCTTGGACAATTTTTGGAACAAATAAGTCCTTGAACAATCCAAAACATGTTAAATAACTTCTTGAACTTTTATAAAACATGTTGGATACATTCTTATGACTTGTACAACTAGTTAAAGTGTTAAAATAGTTAAAAAAATGGGGAAAAAAACCCAATGACCATTCATATTTTGAACGATTAAGCTCCTAAATATTTTTTGAACCAAAAAGTATTTAGATCTATAAAATTAAACAAATATAACAAAAAAGTACTTACATTTACAAAAAAATAATTACATTTAAAAAAGATTTTTGATAAAGTTTATTTTAATTAAAATTAAAATATAT
>NC_037543.1:856978-858112 GCF_001531365.2 Cynara cardunculus var. scolymus
CGGATTTTTTTCACTATTTTACCACTTTATCGTTCAAAATATGAATGTTCATTGGRGKTTTTTYCGGATTTTTTTCACTATTTTACCACTTTATCGTTCAAAATATGAATGTTCATTGGGGTTTTTCCGGATTTTTGTTCACTATTTTACCACTTTAACTAGTTGTACAAGTCATAAGAATGTATCCAACATGTTTTCTAAAAGTTCAAGAAGTTATTTAACATGTTTTGGATTGTTCAATGACTTATTTGTTTCAAAAATTGTCCAAGGAGTTATTTAACATTTTTTGGAATGTCCAAGGACTTATTTGTTCCAAAAATTGTCCAAGGACTTATTTGTTCCAAAAATTGTCCAAGGACTTATTTAACATATTTTGGAATGTCCAAAGACTTATTTAACATGTTTTGGAATGTCCAAGGACTTATTTGTTCCAAAAAAAAGTCCAAAGACTTAATCATTCCAAACAAGAAAGTCCATTGGTTTTTATTGTACTTTTCCCTTATAACTAAATCAAAAGTAAATTACTTCGTTATTAAACCTAAATTAAATTAAAAAATTACACAATAAAACAACAACTTTTGAATAGTTAATTTAATACTAATATTTATATATTTTTTTTCAAAATTGTAAGATATATTCAAATTTATTATTTAAAAATAAAAACATTATTGTTTTTATCAAAAGGACATAAAACCGTATTATAACATTGACAGATGACAAAATAAAACGAAACATTAAAATCAAAATGTATCTCGTTATATTATACGAATACCCTTATAGTAATTAAAAAACGATTTACTACTTATTAAATTGTCCAACTTTAAGTTTTTATTAAACAACACTTGCATCACCACCAAATGTGGGTTCAATTGAAGGTTGGTATTGTGAAGTCAAACATCTCATGACTATTTTTAATAAAATCCAATATCCAAAAAATAGACTAGACTCCCAATTAATGATTAACAGCAATCATCATTCACATTATATATATATATATATATATATATATATATATATATATATAGGGGAGCGATCAAATGCAAACCACTCAATTTGTACAAACCGTGCAAACCGTATTCAACCAATCATAATTTTTCATTTTGTTCATTTTTTTGTAATTATGAGAGGTTGATT